>NC_083321.1:47778875-47880028 GCF_963455315.2 Globicephala melas | reverse complement strand
AGGAATGCTTTCAGTTAAAAAAAAAGAGTTAGTGATTTTTATTTTTTATAATATTTTCACAATTTCAATTTCATATTTTCATAATAATGTACACCCTAGATGTTCTGCACATCTTTAGCCAACTCCATTTTCATCCCTGTTGCTTAGAAAGCCATCAGAGAATTTATTAGGTGTCCCTACTCCTTATACATTCCCCCCAATAAGATACTGTATACTTACTGCATCAAGACCTTCATTGTGATTTAATATAATTGATTATTTAAATATCTCCTGCATTAGATTCTAAGCTTCAGGGAGAAATCAATCATCACATTGCCAGTACCTCAACAGAAGTGGAATAAATATTGAATTTTTTCATAGCGTTTAAGATTCCAGCTCTTATTTAATATAGTCCAGGTTAATTGTTTATTCATGAGTATTATCTTTCAAATATTCACTCTAATGTTCTTCTTATTTTTCACAGAATTTTTGTGGGAATATGTTTCTTTTTTCCAATTTGTCTACTTTAGAAAGAGAAGTAGTTGGAATCTCCTGGGACACACTCACTATCTGCTTAGTTGTGCTACAGTACTCCTCTCAGATCTTAATTTTGAAAGCCAGTGGATATTCTGGGTCCTGACAATGAAATGTCAATTACAGCTTTGCTGGACTGAGGAGAAAGATCCTAAGGTTGTTACTTCATAATCTGATTAGGAAGAAGGAATAGGCATTATATGATATAAAATACTATACAGCTCTTACATTGAAAGGAGGGAAAAAAGTGCATTAAAACTACTACATTCTATAGACGTTCTTCCTATGCACCCCCTTGCCACTTTTTCTCCTATTTGAGTCACCTCAAAACAAAACATGAAAAAACATGACTTTTTCTACTAATATACACTCTCAAGTTATCTTAGAATTGAAGTCTTTAAATGTATTCCAAAAAGGTAAGTACAGCTTTGGGCAGTAGATGGAGAAGATAAACACCATGAATCTTTGAAGAAGGGGGATATATAATAGGTATACATGGAAAATTTATACTGTTTTCCATCTAACTCCACTCCATCTCCGCAGGACACCTTTCATTTAACCCTGCTAAAAAGGTATTAAGTGTGCAGCAGAAAATGGGTGTGTGTAAATGATCTGAGTTGTTTTAGCAAATATGGTAACAAAGTGGAAAATGGATCACAAAGAATAAGAGTGGGGAACAATAAGACATTTCCCATTTCAGAGTTCAGGCTCTGGCCTTTCTTCCTTGTGTCTTTATTCTTAGACAACACAAGGCCCTTTCTCTTGCAACTGAAATCCTGATCTTGCCTCTTTCCCTGACACTAAGAAGGAGTCTGAAACACAAATCCAGAATCTGACTCTTCCAATCGAGAATCTCTCTCTATGACCACAGCTCGGAATTCATTCCCATATCAATGGCTGAAGGAAACTGGACAAGAGTTAGTGAGTTTATCCTCATGAGTTTCTCTTCCCTACCTAGTGAAATACAGTCATTACTCTTCCTGATATTTTTAATCATCTACCTGGTCACCCTGCTGGGAAACAGCCTCATCATTCTGGTTACCTTGGCTGACCCCATGCTGCACAGCCCCATGTACTTCTTCCTCAGGAACTTGTCTTTCATAGAGATTGGCTTCAACCTAGTCATTGTGCCCAAGATGCTGGGGACCCTGATTGCCCAGGACACAACCATCTCCTTTCTTGGCTGTGCCACTCAGATGTATTTCTTCTTCTTCTTTGGGGTTTTTGAATGTTTCCTCCTGGCCACAATGGCATATGACCGCTATGTAGCCATCTGCAATCCCTTGCACTACCCAGTCATCATGAACCCTAAGACATGGGCAAAACTGGCTGTTGCCTCCTGGTTTCCAGGCATTCCCATGGCTACTGTGCAGACCACATGGCTCTTCAGCTTTCCATTCTGTGGCACCAAGGTGAATCACTTCTTCTGTGACAGCCCACCTGTGCTGAGGCTGGTCTGTGCAGACACGGCACTGTTTGAGATCTGTGCCATTGTTGGAACCATTCTGGTCGTCATGATACCCTGCTTGCTGATCCTATGTTCCTACACTTGCATCATTGCTGCCATCCTCAAGATTCCATCAGCTGAAGGGAAGCACAAAGCCTTCTCTACCTGCTCCTCCCACCTCCTTGTTGTCTCCCTTTTCTATGTATCTTTAAGCCTCATCTATTTCCACCCTAAGTCCAATAATTCTCCTGAGAGCAAGAAGGTGCTATCACTGTCCTATACTGTTATGACTCCCATTTTGAACCCCATAATTTACAGCCTGAGAAATAATGAGGTGAAGAATGCCCTTGTCCGGACCTTCTACAAGGCCTTAGGCCTTAGAGACTGCATCCCATAGACATTAAGAAAAAGACTAAAGTCTTTCGAATAGGGAACAATCAGTTTTATATTTAGAATTCCTCTGCCTCTGCCTATCTCCATTGTGATGAAACCCAGCTGCTGAAATGACTATTGGAAAGCTCAGTGAAAACAGCACAGAGGTAGTTTAGACCTGTCACCACCACCTGGAAACCTCCTCTGCCTGCCCATTATGGACTTACATTCTTTTTCTTATCATCATTTTAACACTTCTGTGGCCAAGTAATTCCAGATATTCACGTTCCTGTGTGCACACTGTGAACGGTATGAAACTGCTTATAATCCTAACATGGGAACACACAGAATAAAAGAGGGCACAACCCATCAAAAATCACCTTGTGACTTTGTCTTCCTTTGGGCAAATCTGACTGCATTCATCAGATAGGAAACCCTATGAGTCCTCCCAATGCATAACTCTCCTCACTGCCTTATTTTAGTTCTCGTGTCCTTGAGGGAGTGTTAGTTCTTTCAAGCTCACTCATATGTATTGTATGGATATAGGAAAGTGGGTCAATAATTCCCATACCTATACCTTTATAAATCCAACAATGATTTATTCCTCATTCTATTTATCCCAGGAAGAATGACCTGAGCTTCCACAGGCTCTCTCTCTAGATTTGGGGTTTCAGTGGTTATTTGTTTAATGATCATTCTTAATCAGTAACTTAGGTTCTTACACCTTGTTGGAGTAATATCATAAATTTCAATCATGATGCTGCTTTCATTAAGGATTAAAATGGATCCAGCTAACTCCAACATAGCTCTTCTTTAACCACAAAAAGATTCCTCATTCTTTTTATAACTTCGTAGTACTCTGCTTTGTAGATACACCATAGTTTATTTAATGAGTCTTTTACAATTAAAAGAAAAGCTTTATGCATGTGCCTTTTTATGCTTTTGCCAGTGTATCTGACGTATGGAAATCTAGAAATTGGATTTATTGGGCCAAGTGTAAATACATATATAGTGTTCCTATATTGGCACATTTCCCTCCAAATTGATTGTACCATTTTATACTCTCAACAGCAATTTATGGGAGTTCTTGTTTCCTCACAGCCACATCAATAATATTTGTCATCAGTCATTTGCAATTTTGCTTATATAATAGGTAAGGAAACATAATTAAATTTTAATTTGAATGAATAAATTTTGAAGAATACAGAGGGAATACGTGAGTAAATCAGAGAAAAGTCATGCATTTCATTTAGACTTCTGAGTTCATAGGTTAGATGATTAGCAGTTGGTGATGTCTTGGTACTCTATTTTCTCTGCTCAAAAGGTTCTTTTGACCTTCATTTTAGCCAAATCCATCTCATCTTTCATGGTCTACTGCAATTCCTCAGGCAGCATAAATTGCTCATCCTACATGCATCTATTCTAAGTTTGTCAATACCCAAGTTAAATTCTGTGTCTACTATCCTGTACTTATTTTTACATGTTTGTCTTCCCCCAATGTACCTGTAACTCTTTGAAAATGAATACTGCACAAATGTTTCTGTTTTACTACAGCATAGGCATTCCTGGAAACCTTATGTTCTGCAAAACTCACACTAAAATACTATGGAGAAATAAGGTTAAGGCAGATCACTGAAAATGTATGCAAATTTGAAGCCAGAGCATTAACAGAAAGAATAACTGGTACATGGAGAGACAACATAGACTGTCCAGGCATGCAGCTTAGAGAGGCTGGAGATTGCCACGGTAGATAGTCAACATGCACAAACAGTAGAATAAAATTGCCAACGATGGTTTATTGAGAAAAAGAGTATTTGGTGCTGAGACAATGCAGATGGATGTGATGCTGTAAACCAGTGGGGCAGCCCTTATATGGCCACAGGAGTCAGTACCACTTTCCAGGAGCCGCAAGCTACACAGAGCAAGGGGTGCCCCTTTCTGTGGATGAAGCCTAAGGTACAGGCATACTTTAAAAAGTCTCTTAAAAACAACTAAGAGAGTTCCTGATGCCAAGGTCTCAGGACATTTACTTAGATATTGAAGGCTATCACTTTACTCAATCTATTCTGATTTGCTTTGCCCAATTAAAAGTTACATACAATGAAATTATTTTCCTTTTTTTCAATAGTATATGCAAGATAAATAAATGAATGGATAGTCTAGCTGAGAAACGATGATGACTTGGAATAGAGTGGTATTAGTAGAAATTAATTCAAAATATCTTTTACAGGAAGAATTGATAGGACTTGATGGTGGATTGCATGTGGAGAAATATACCACTCAAGAGAGGGGGGTTGATTCTAGAGCTAGACCAATTCCTATGGTAGAGCACAGGTGTTCTGAAAGTCTAGGGGAGATCCATAAAAGAGGTACAAGAGAGATTTTTTTTTTCCAGAAAAGTCAAGCCTAAAGCTTTTTCCTTCATATGCCTGTTATGAATCCCCTTTCACTTTTTAGGAACCACCCAAACATGCAGTAACTGATCTTTCCTTGTGACCAGATACTTTCATCATAGGCCAGGTTACCCCAGAATCGGATATGGAGCCAAGGATTCAAGTACAAGTTATATATTAAGGAGAAACCATTAAGCGAGTGGGGAAAGTGAAAGGGGAATGGAGAACAAGATAAGCAAAATAATTTCAGGGGAAATCCCAGTTCCCTTATGGATCTCCAGAGCATAAATAAATCAGAGTTTGTTCTGCTTCAGGTCATAGGAAGGAGGCCTTTTCATACTCCCAGTTGTAGGGAAGAGGGAGAACTAAAGCCAGGTCGCCAGTGCCCGGGGGCATTCTTCTGAAGGTCTCATTTACAAGCTATTAGAAGTTAGCTTGCAGAAGCTGACACAGAAGGTTGCACTGAGCTGGGCAAAATGACTCAAGGACAGCATCCATTACAATCTGCCCTTCAGACATGCTTTCCGTCATCTGAGTGTTTTGAGTCAACCAAAAACTGCAAGCTTTTAATCAGAACATTAAAAAATGACCACTAAAGAAATGGCCACTGAAACCCCAGATCTTTTTTTTTTAAAACATCTTTATTGGAGTATAATTGCTTTACAATGGTGTGTTAGTTTCTGCTTTATAACAAACTGAATCAGTTATACATATACATATGTCCCCAGATCTCTTCCCTCTTGCATCTCTCTCTCTCCCACCCTCCCTATCCCACCCCTCTACGTGGTCACAAAACACCGAGCTGATCTCCCTGTGCTATGCGGCTGCTTCCCACTAGCTATCTATTTTACGTTTGGTAGTGTATATATGTCCATGCCACTCTCTCACTTTGTCCCAGCTTACCCTTCCCCCTCCCCATATCCTCAAGTCCATTCTCTAGTAGGTCTGCATCTTTATTCCCGTCTACTAGGTCCATCCACCTCACTACAAATAACTCAGTTTCGTTCCTTTTTATGACTGAGTAATATTCCATTGTATATATGTGCCACATCTTCTGTATCCATCTGTTGATGGACACTTAGGTTGCTTCCATGTCCTGGCTATTGTAACTAGAGCTGCAATGAATATTTTGGTATATGACTCTTTTTTTTTTTTTTTTTTTTTTTGCGGTACGCGGGCCTCTCACTGTTGTGGCCTCTCCCGCTGTGGAGCACAGGCTCCGGACGCGCAGGCTCAGCGGCCATGGCTCACGGGCCCAGCCGCTCCGCGGCATGTGGGATCTGCCCGGACCGGGGCATGAACCCGTGTCCCCTGTATCGGCAGGCGGACTCTCAACCACTGCGCCACCAGGGAAGCCCTATGACTCTTTTTGAATTATGGTTTTCTCAGGGTATATGCCCAGTAGTGGGATTGCTGGGTCATATGGTATTTCTATTTTTAGTTTTTTAAGGAACCTCCATCCTGTTCTCCATAGTGGCTGTATCAATTTACATTCCCAACAACAGTGCAAGAGGGTTCCCTTTTCTCCACACTCTCTCCAGCATTTATTGTTTGTAGATTTTTTGCTGATGGCCGTTCTGACCGGTGTGAGATGATATCTCATTGTAGTTTTGATTTGCATTTCTCTAATGATTAATGATGTTGAGCATTCTTTCATGTGTCTGTTGGCAATCTGTGTATCTTCTTTGGAGAAATGTCTAGGTCTTCTGCCCATTTTTGGATTGGGTTGTTTGTTTTTTTGATATTGAGCTGCATGAGCTGCTTGTATATTTTGGAGATTAATCCTTTGTCAGTTGCTTCATTTGCAAATATTTTCTCCCATTCTGAGGGTTGTCTTTTCATCTTGTTTATGGTTTCCTTTGCTGTGCAAAAGCTTTGAAGTTTCATTAGGTGCCATTTGTTTATTTTTGTTTTTATTTCCATTTCTCTAGGAGGTGGGTCAAAAAGGATCTTGCTGTGATTTATGTCATAGTGTGTTCTGCCTGTATTTTCCTCTAAGAGTTCTATAGTGATTGGCCTTACATTTAGGTCTTTAATCCATTTTGAGTTTATTTTTGTGTATGGTATTAGGAAGTTTTCTAATTTCATTCTTATGAAATTAGAACACTCCCTAACCACTTATTGAAGAGGCTGTATGTACTCCATTGTATATTCTTGCCTCCTTTGTCAAAGATAAGGTGACCATATGTGTGTGGGTTTATCTCTGGGCTTTCTATCCTGTTCCATTGATCTGTATTGCTGTTTTTGTGCCAGTACCATACTGTCTTGATTACTGTAGCCTTGTAGTATAGTCTGAAGTCTGGGAGCCTGATTCCTCTGGCTCCGTTTTTCTTTCTCAAGATTGCTTTGGCTATTCGGGGTCTTTTGTGTTTCCATACAAACTGAAGTTTTTTGCTCTAGTTCTGTGAAAAATGCCAGTGGTAGTTTGATAGGGATTGCATTGAATCTGTAGATTGCTTTGGGTAGTAGAGTCATTTTCACAATGTTGATTCTTCCAATCCAAGAACATGGTATATCTCTCCATCTGTTTATATCATCTTTAATTTCTTTCATCAGTGTCTTATAGTTTTCTGCATACAGGTCTTTTATCTCCTTAGGTAGGTTTATTCCTAGATATTTTATTCTTTTTGTTGCAATGGTAAATGGGAGTGTTTTCTTAATTTCACTTTCAGATTTTTCATCATTATTGTATAGGAATGCAAAAGATTTCTGTGCATTAATTTTGTATCCTGCAACTTTACCAAATTCATTGATTAGCTCTAGTAGTTTTCTGGTAGCATCTTTAGGATTCTCTATGTATAGTATCATGCCATCTGCAAACAGTGACAGTTTTAATTCTTTTTTTTCTGATTTGGATTCCTTTTGTTTCTTTTTATTCTCTGATTGCCGTGGCTAAAACTTCCAAAACTATACTGAATAATAGTGGTGAGAGTGGACAACCTTGTCTTGTTCCTGATCTTAGAGGAAATGGTTTCAGTTTTTCACCACGGAGGACAATGTTGGCTGTGGGTTTGTCATATATGGCCTTTATTATGTTGAGGTAGGTTACCTCTATGTCTACTTTCTGGAGAGTTTTTATCATAAATGGTGTTGAATTTGTCAAAAGCTTTTTCTGCATCTATTGAGATTATCATATGGTTTTTCTCCTTCAATTTGTTAATATGGTGTATCACATTGATTGGCGTATATTGAAGAATCCTTGTATTCCTGGGATAAACCCCACTTGATCTTGATGTATGATCCTTTCAATGTGCTGTTGGAATCTGTTTGCTAGTATTTTGTTGAGGATTTTCTCTTCTATGATTATCAGTGATAATGATTATCAGGCCAGTGTGACGTTGCAACAGACTGAGGCGCGCCGTGCGTTCTCCCGAGGAAGTTGTCCCTGGATCCCGGGACCCTGGCAGTGGCGGTCTGCACAGGCTCCCGGGAGCGGAGGTGTGGATAGTGACCTGTGCTTGCACACAGGCTTCTTGGTGGCTGCAGCAGTAGCCTTAGCGTTTCATGCCAGTCTCTGGGGTCCGCGCTGATAGCCGCGGCTCGCGCCAGTCTTTGGAGCTCCTTTAAGCGGCGCTCTTAATCCCCTCTCCTCGCGCACCACGAAACCAAGAGGCAAGAAAAAGTCTCTTGCCTCTTCGGCAGGTCTAGACCTTTTCCCGGACTCCCTCTCGGCTAGCCGTGGTGCACTAGCCCCCTTCAGGCTGTGTTCACGCCGCCAACCCCAGTCCTCTCCCTGCGCTCCGACCTCCGAAGCCCGAGCCTCAGCTCCCAGACCCCGCCCGTCCCGGCGGGTGAGCAGACAAGCCTCTCGGGCTGGTGAGTGCTGGTTGGCACCGATCCTCTGTGCGGGAATCTCTCCGCTTTGCCCTCCACACCCCTGTTGCTGCGCTCTCCCCCGTGGCTCTGAAGCTTCCTCCCTATGCCTCCCACAGTCTCCGCCCGCGAAGGGGCTTCCTAGTGTGTGGAGACCTTTCCTCCTTCACAGCTCCCTCCCAGAGGTGCAGGTTCCGTCCCTATTCTTTTGTCTCTGTTTTTTTCTTTTTTCTTTTGCCCTACCCAGGTACGTGGGGAGTTTCCTGCCTTTTGGGAGGTCTGAGGTCTTCTGCCAGCGTTCAGTAGGTGTTCTGTAGGAGTTGTTCCACATGTAGATGTATTTCTGGTGTATCTGTGGGGAGGAAGGTGATCTCCACCTTTTACTCCTCTGCCATCTTGAAGGTCCCTCTGCTTGGCTCTTTTACCCAAACGTTAATCAATCACACATTTAGAGGGGATTCCATGGTAACCATTCTACAGTTACCATGAACATAGGTCCAGGAACAACACACCTCAGATTGACTTTGCAGGGGAAGACCTCCCCAGTGAAGAGATATCTAGTAACCAAAGTTCTTATTTCTTTCATTCATGCATTCATGCATCCATGGAATCATTTTAAAAGTATTTATTGAACTCTTATTTCATTTTATCTTACCATTTTATCAGAGCAATGACTGACACATAATGTGTTTTAATACACACTTTTGCATTTGTTACTATCCTTTTAAAATTACTGGAACTGCACTACAATAGACAAACTCTAATCTGGGGTAGGAGGATCAGAGAAAACCCTCATTCAGACAACATGTGCTAGATGAGGTGATGTAGACAAGGACAAAAAATTAATAGTTGAAATTGGTGACTTGGCTGTCATTGATGATCTAGATGAGAGCTACTTCAGTAACAGCAGAAAAAATAAGAAAATGTAAGAAGAAAGTACAAACACTACCTTAAATATTGCCATTACCGATAGTTGCCATCTCCACCTTCCAAATTCTGGAATCCTAAGCAAATAAAATGATGGCTGTTTTAAGGCACAGAGTTTTGAGATGGTTTGTTATGCAGCAATGGATAACTGAAACTCTTGAGAGAATTGTGCTCCATCACATTCAAATAGATTCCTGTGCGGCTTATTCACATTACCAATAAAAACTACTACCCACCCTGGTGGCGCAGTGGTTGAGAGTCCGCCTGCCGATGCAGGGGACACGGGTTCGTGCCCGGTCCGGGAAGATCCCACATTGCCGCGGAACGGCTGGGCCCGTGAGCCATGGCCGCTGAGCCTGCGCGTGCGGAGCCTGTGCTCCGCAACGGGAGAGGCCACAGCAGTGAGAGGCCCGCGTACCGCAAAAAACAAACAAACAAACAAACAAAAACAAAAAAAAAAACTACTACCTCTCCTGCTATGGAGGGAGAGGGGGAATAAAGGGCCAAGAAGCTTCTAAAGAATCATAATAAAGATGATGTATCAGTCAGGGTTGTATTTGCAAGTAACAGAAACTGACTATGCATGATTTAAGCTAAAAGGAAAAATACTGAATAATAGTAATTCCGATTCTGCAGCCAGAATCACGGGCCAAATTCATTAACACAAATTCATTAACACGATGTCAGCTAAGGACATCACTGCCATTTAACACTAGGTGGCGCAGTTTACACTGCCAACACCCTCAGCACAGGCCCTGCTGCTGGAGCTGCTAATTCCCTGAACCTGGAAATTGGAATGTTGCTGCTCTCTCTACCGCTGACAAAAAAAGAGAAGAAATTGCTGACACTACCTCAGCCAGGTGACCAAGGTTAACATAAATAGTGTTAAGTCCTGTTGTTAGTACGTTCCCTTGAGATGATATGATGGAAATAGCACTTTATGATCGGAAGATCCCTCAAACCCATAACCTCAGTCGAATCATGAGAAAAACAAATTCTCATACATGGGCTTCCTATAAAATATACAACCTGTACTCCTCAAAACTGTAAAGGTCATCAAAAACAAGTCTCAAAAACTGTCACAGCCAGGAGGAGCCTAAGGAGACAAAACCTAAGCAAATTCAAACAAAGTATAAAGTTTAGTTAATAATAAGGTATTAATCTTATTTTCTTAATTGTAGCAGATGTGCCATAATAATGTAAATAATAATAATAACAATGTAAGTCGATAGTGGGAAAAGGGGGGTAATATCAGAACTCAATGTACTATATCTTCTCAATTTTTCTGTACATCTAAACCTGACCTAAAAAATAAAGTCTGTTTTTTTAAAAAGAAACTTTTTGGTGTCCTTGCTTTTTCACGTCACTAGCTCTTAATTCAAAGTCTAGACTGGGTATATCTAATTGATCGAGTCCTAGCTGCAGTGCAGACAAAGGAAGTTAATATTAGATGTATTCAGTTTCCATGGATGGAGACAGGCTCCAACTCCCTCACAAGACTCAACAGAAGATTATAATTTTAGACAGTGTATTCAAAGGATCAGAAGCCAAAAACTGACAAATGTCCATAACACATGGCCCATGAAACCAAATCACCCCTATTCATATCTTGACTATCTACAAATTCCAGACTGACCAATGCAACTCACAATCTACACAACACAATATTCTGAGGATATGCAGAACACAGAACATTGGGTGAAGAAATACAATAGCTTAGCATATGGAATGCTTCCACTGGTCGTTAAGACAGTCTTCATTTGATTGCGTTTACTAATATATTTTCAATTGCTAGTACAGTATTTGCCACATATTAAATTCTCAATAAAAATTGGCTGAATGAATATGTAAGTGGTCTAGGAAAAGTGTTGGCTTAACTCAGGTCAAGTTTTCTCTATATTTTTTTCTTAAATACAGAGAAGATCTGGATTTCACAATGATAGAAGAGAATGGAGTTTGTAGCAAACAAGTCTATGCATCTTAAGGATCTAATCCCAGATGGCTTTACAATGAAAGTCATATATTGAGAGAAATCTTTAAGATTGTGCCCTTAAAAAATAGCTGGACTTTAGTGAGGTGACTGCAAAATGAAAAGGGCCCTTCTTCAATTAGAAAGCAGTGTCTAGGCCTCTGTGGACCTTTGAAGACACATGGTCAGAAACCTCATATCTATAAGGTATGAGAGGAAGGCTGGTCATTCTGCTTCATACTTGGCACACTTTCCATTTCCCTGAAATCTTAATTAGCTAAAGACTATGTTTGAGCCTGTTTACTGGCAATACTCACAAGTTAAAATTTTTATTTTGCCTAGCTATTAACTGACTTTTATAAAGGTCAACCCCATCACAAACAATTCATGGCACACACCATACTCCCAATCTTGGAAAATATCATTCCACAATTCTGGCACATCTTACTAATGACCCTCTAAATCTTGAAGCGTTGAGTGAGTAGCAGTGGGACAAGTACGAAGTGATCTGAGCTTGAAGCTCAGCTTCACTATCTTTTAGTTTCCATAAAGTTGGGGATGATAATCTCTTCCTTATAGTGTTGTGGTGATGAGTGAGATGACATTTATAATTTGCTTATGATAGTCATGAGTACAGAAGAGGTTGGTTAAAACAAACAAAAATCTGGTTCCTATCTTGTTTGATCTAGATTTAAAGCTCCCTTCCTGGTAGACAGTCCCTGGTTTACTAGTTTGAGTTCTTCCTCTGGGGCTCAGTCCTAGACTCCTCCTCCTTCTACTGTTTTCTCTCCTTCTCCCTGCAGTCTCATTCTCCCCCTGCCCCCCCCCCATAGTATCGAGTACCATCTACCCGTTACTGACACAAATTTTACAAATCTGGCCCCATACACCTCTAAGCTCTCACTTATGTCCAATTTGACAAGGCTTCTTAGATGTCACAAAGTATCTCATATGTAACAAGCCAAAACTGGACTCATGATCTTTTGCAAGATTTTCTACCGCGATGCAAAATTGAATAAATGAGTGAATGAGTGAATGAGCAAGTCAGTAAAAAACATGTTAAACCATGTTATATACAAGACCATGTCTTTTCAAAATTACTTCACTGTTTTTTGATTCCAAGAAAATGGAGGAGGAGGGTGGGTGGAGTGCGAAGGTAAAAAAATTTTGGCCAGTTCTCCTAGATGGGGATGGAGGAGGCCACAGAAGTTTGACAAGGCCTTTTCCCACCTACCCTAAGCATGGCCCTTGGTTGCTGGCCCTAGGGTTGGACTCACGTCTATGAAGCGGGCGGGGCCTGGGAAAGGGGCGGGATGGGCAGAAGCCCCACCCCGTCTACTTTACAAACTTGGGCCGCGGGGGCTTCTGGGGGCTTCCACGGATGGTGCGCATGCGCGGGAGTGCGCCGGCCTGCGTCTTGGTATTTAGTAGATACTGAGCTGGTGCTGGCGTGTAAGTGACAGGTATGGCCCGCGCTGCTTAGTTGTGGCGTGATTACTAACGCAAGCTCCCTCCCCGGGCTGGGAGGGCGACTTCTGCGGCTCCTCTGAACTGGCTCCTGGGTGTGACTGAACCCATCCTTGGCTAGGAGCGGTTGTTTGCAGGTATCACGCGGGTCAGCGGGCGGTGAGGACGCGGGTGCGTGGAATTGGGAATCCTGCTTGAGGGCGTCCACGCGGTCTCCTCGGCTTGTTCGCTGTTACCTGGATTCCAACTCTGTGCTCTGCAGTCTCTGCGGGAGAAGCTGGAGGAGGGCGCGAGCTGACAGAGATGGAGGCGTGGGCTGTGGTGGGAAGTTAGTGCGTGAGAGAGGAGAGGTAAAGAGGGCTGGGGTGGGAAACAGGACGGTTAGGTTCCAGATCTAGGTCTGCTGTCTCCTTTTCCATTCTGGGATGGGGGCAGTCTCCAGGCTTTTAATCTGGTAAATATATCTTGCTCAGCTGGTTTTGGAATGACTGATATGGATTCCCGATCCAGTGTGACTGGGTCAATCGACTGGAAAAGAAAATGGAGAAAAGTTCATTCCAACTTGCCGTGCTGTCCCACTCATTCCTGGCCACTCCCTAAAACCTCTTTATTTCAGATGCTCATTTGCACACTGCTCTATGCTACTTTTTAGAAGCTAATCTCGGAAGGCGAAAGAGTCTCCTTACCTCGGGCTACTGCTCTGCCTATGACCTATTTGATTAAAACAACCCTTTTTCACAGATACTACCTTTTCCCCATAATTAGTGCCTGTTCAAGTTCCTTGACGCTGTAAAATCCTATGAACTTGTGTCAGCTGGTTATTTTATCTAACTCTCCAGATTCCTGCCACCTGCGCCTTACTGAGCCCTTCCTTCCATTGGTATTGGCTCAGCGTCTTAAATCTTCATTCTGAGTCCTACCATCGTCCTTAAAGGTGTCTGTTTAGTACTTTAGAAGTACTTTAGAGTTTAAACTTTAACAGTTCTTGACTTTGTTTATTCCATTGGTGGTCACTTACAGACCACTTAAGCTATTCTCAGTCACAGTCATACCTTGGACCATTTATCATCCAGACTGTTCCTCCTTCGAAATCTTAAGTGCTAGCATATCATCCTGAACATCTCTAACCTGTCCTCCTAGCTCTATAATTATTTATACTGAGTAATTTATTAATTTTTAACCTATAAACTCCTAGTATATTTTGTTGCTTTTTCTCACTTTGAGTTGAACGTTTAATTCATCTCATTCTTGTTTAATTATATCTATAAGGCTTTGCTATTGCCTAACAGTAGAACTTGAGCTGTTAGATTTTGAAGTGCAGTGTTTTTAGTGTTTTTAATTTGAGTTGTTTTCCAGAAGCAAAAGTTAAATTTCAAAGTAGTTGAGATTTTTTTCTATTTCTACTTGATGTTAAGATCTAGTTTTCATTCTGGTAATAAATGTGGTTTGTACCGCTTTTATTTACTTTTTATTTATTGAGTTTTTTGGTAGCTTAGTAAATAGCAGCTTAGTGCTTGCATAGAAACTACATTCTATCTGGTTTTATATATCAGGCTAAGCATGTTATTCATGTCCTCTATACTATCAATTTTAGCTTACTTGTTAAGGACTGAGAAAGTTGCCTTAGTCTCCCATTTCTGTGGTGGTATTGTTGCTTGCATCTCTTGTTTTCTGAGGGTTTTGCTATAAATATATTTCATTGTGTTATTTGATACACTTAGTAGCAGTCATATTTCATTATGAGTTGTACCTTCAATCATTTAAAGTTTCCTCTTTGTCTCATTTTATTCATTTGTGCTTTTAATTCAATATACATCTTAATTCAGTATATCCCTGCATATTATTGTTGTTTACATTTGTTTGTTATTTTTTCTATCATCCCTTTAAGCTTTGGAGTTCTTTTGTTTTGGATGTCTCTTAATTTTTTACATAGTTGAGTTTAAATTTATTTGTTAATTTAACAAATTTATTGTTACAATGCTCTATGCTACTTTTTAGAAGCTAATCTCGGAAGGCGAAAGATTCTCCTTACCTCAGGCATTTATTGTTACAATGGATATTCTTGTTGTTAAATCTGTTTTTTTTTTAATGCTTACTTGGTTTTTTGTTTTGTTTTTAATATGTGATCTGTGAACGTGTTTTTCTTCTTTCTCCCTGTATGTTAATTCTGAAAGTATCTGGGCCCATAGTTCATTGTTCTGCTGGAACTCAGTGAGTGATACCTCTTAAGCACTTCGGAACTTTCTTTTGGAGAAGGTTTGTGTTGGATCTCAGAATGTTCCTTCAGTTGTTCCACTTTGCCCTGTGTCCCCATGTAATGGGGATACTAATGAGTATATAGATGGCGTCAATACATTTCTACAAGACAGAAAGTGAAAATATAGTTTACAGAAGCAGTGTAGAAAAGGTCACAACTAGAATATGCTAGGAGGTGACCACAGTGGAGGTGGAAACCCATCTGCCTATGAGAATCTTAAGCTGTTTCAACAGAGTATGGCAGTGAGAGTTAAATAGAACATAGGAATTGAGTGAAGGGTTACATGTGAAACATCTATTCCAGTCATCTCCCCAACCTCCCAGCCCTCTTCCTACCTACACAGAGAAGCAGTTTAGCTCCAGTGCCTTCCTCCCACAAAAAGTTCTTCCCTAAATAAACTATCTGAGGAGAAGGAAGGCTTTTAGGTTAGGTGTTGACATTTCATAGTAAAACCTTTTCACTCTGTTGTGTGGGGAGCCCACAACTTGACAGCCTGCTCCTCCACTCACCCTAAATCAAAGTCTGCCAATGT
Source organism: Globicephala melas (assembly GCF_963455315.2). NCBI lineage: Eukaryota > Metazoa > Chordata > Mammalia > Artiodactyla > Delphinidae > Globicephala > Globicephala melas. The sequence goes on along the minus strand of NC_083321.1, from coordinate 47,864,338 downwards.
GTGTGTCTCACTGATATTCACATGGCTCTTGGTAAGTCTCCCATTCAGGGTAGACACCCATTAGGAAACCAATCTACTGATACAGAAGAAGTAGAAATTCATATGATGATCTGGAATAATCAGCCTAACACTTGATTCTTAAATATGAGCAGAAAACTAGGGAATACCAGATGTCTAAAAACCAAGATAAATAGAAACCCTGACCACAGAATCAAAGAGAATTTAGGAAACAGAAAACTCAAATTAGAATCTTCAGAGAAATTTGAAACGATATTGTAACTGTACAAGCACAATGCTAAAAGTGGAAAAAGAACCACTGGCCTAGAGGCTTATAATAAAAATGACTCCTGAATGGTAAATTGCACCTGGACTGGGAGAACTGTAAATCAGATAGAAAGCGGGATCTGAACTTCCCTGAACGTAGTGACTCATAATCTGGCACACTCTTTGGGGAACCCTGAAAGCTGCACTCGTAGAGTTGTTAGATATCAGCTCCTGTAGAAGGCTTTTCAGTCAAGATGCTTTCTGCCCAACCTACATGGTCCACATTTCCTTGCACTTGAGCTATACTCTGTGAGAATTGCCACTGAAGAAAAATTCCCGTTACTCACTCCTCTGTTATAGCAAGCTTTGTTTTCTGTCCAATAGCCTTCTTAGTAACCTAAGTGCCAAATATGACCTGTGGTAGTCCTGCAACGTTTAAATGTTTTATTGAGCCTAAGACCTCCTGATTGATGGGCATTGCAGACTGGCTCATAGCAAATCCTAACAAATTAAAACTTTTGATTGTTATAGTCTGGGAATGCACTTTTTGACCTATCCATGTTCATTATCTGTAGGTCATATTTATGTCTTTTTTTTTCAGTCTCTTGGGTGCCTGAATATTGGCTCTGCGTCTGAAGCTCCTGAAACTTTTCTCACTGCATATATATGTATATAGTACACAAGTACTTAGCCCAAGCATGAGAATTATTGGAATCCTCTGATAAGACAAATTTGAACTGCAGTGGGAGCTCTGTGTAGGAAGATGCAGCCTTTGAACAAGTTGACGGCTATCTCAAAACCTCAAAACCTGGCTCCTCACGAACAAAGTGAGGTCCTGAGAGCAGATGTGTCTTGGCAGCCGGAATCCATCCCAGTCGTGGAGACAGATGACTGTGAAGCCTCTCGTCTAAAGTTCAGACATTTCCAGTATTTGGAAGTGTCTGGGCCTCATGAAGCCCTGAGTCAACTCTGGGAGCTCTGTCTTCAGTGGCTGAGACCAGAAATTCATACAAAGAAGCAGATCCTAGAGCTATTGGTACTGGAACAATTCCTGACAATTCTCCCTGAAGAAGTCAGGACTTGGGTGAATTTACAACATCCAAAGAACAGCAAAGAAGTGGTGAGCCTGATAGAGGATGTGATTGATATGCTTAAGGATGAAGGTGAGAATATAGAAAATTGGAGGTAGAATAGTTGACCCTTCCCATATGAAGAAAAATTATCTTTTAAAAAAATTTTTTTATGGATGCATAGTTGATGTACAGTATTTATGTTACAGGTATATAACATAGTGATTCATAATTTTTAAAGGTTATTCTCCATTTATAGTCATAAAATATTGGCTATATTCCCTGTGTTGTACCATATATCCTTATAGCTTATTTTATACATAATATTTTATACTTCTTAATCCTCTATCCCTATATTGTCCCTCCCCCCTTCCCTTTTCCCACTGGTAACCACTAGTTTGTTCTCCTATATCTGTGAATCTGTTTCTTTTTTGTTATATTCACTAGTTCTTTTTTTTGATTCCACATGTAAGTGATATCATAGAGTATTTGTCTTCCTCTATCTGACTCATTTCACTTAGCATAAGAACTTTTTCTGAAGCTAGAAGATGTCAAGGGCTAGATCATGAAGAACTTTACTATACTAGGAAGGCTGAACTGAGATCTCACAGATTGAGTAGGGGAGTAAAATAATTTGATTTACCTTTCAAAAATACTGTGTTGGCTTCAGTGTAGAGCAGGAATCAGCAAACTATGACCATAGGCCAAATATTTTTGGAAATAAAGTTTTACTGGAACACAGCCACACCCCATACATTTACATTTTGTCTACAGCTGCTTTCATACTATGACTAGACTTGATTAGTTATAGCAGAGACTGTATTGCCTGCAAAGCCTAAATAAAATATTTACAATCTGGATCTTTACAGAAAAAGTTTATCAACTTCTGCAGTAAAGGATAGCCCTGAGAGCTCTGAAAATAGGAAAAACAATTAGGAAGTATTGTAGTAGATCAGGTGTTAGAGAATGAGGAAGCATTTGGGAAAACAGAGGAGTTTGAACCTAAAGGGTTTACATATTAGGTGTGAATGGGACAAATGTTCTGGCTTGCATGAATGCAGTGTAAGTAACAGTTTTTGTTGGAGAGGAGATTGATATATTAATTATGTGGCATGTTGAACTTGAGGTCTTTGTGGGACAACCACAGTGAATAATCTAATATATAGTTAAAAATATGGCTTTAGTGTTCAGAAGTATACAATTTCTGTTGCTGCTGTAACACATTACCATAAACTTTGTTGCTTAAAACAATATGAATGTATAGTCCTACAGGTTTGTAGATCAGTGGGTCTCTCTGGGCTAAAATCAAGAAAGAAAAATATGGAAACTTATAGGTATGAACGGAAGTAGGAAAAATACAAATCCTTAGGAAGAACCAGTATTTAAGAGCTGGCATAGATCTAACTACCAATTATAGAAAATAGAGAATAGAGGAACATGTTAAGCTACACCATGGGAATGCCATTACTAAAATCCAATCTGTGAGAAACTGCAAGACAATCCAGTTTCTAAAACAAAATAATTGTAAGGAAGTAGGGAGGGGCTATGGAAGAGGGATTTAGAGATTAAAAGAAACATAAAACATGTGTAATTGATCATGTGAATGTGTGGACCTTATAAGACATGAGGCAACTGACTGGATATTTGACTAGGCATTATTGATTAGAAACAGTGATGATACTGGTATTGGGATTATATTTAGTCCTTAGCCAAAAAGGAAATAAAATGAAGTACTGAGCAAAATAAGAAAACTCAGGGAAGCAAGCTAGAAAGGAGTAATCTAGAAAGCAAGGAACCAGGAAAGATTGGTATCTTGAGCTAAGAAAAAAGAAATCTTTAAGAAGGGAGTGTTCAACAATGTTGCAACAAAAAGGTCCTGTTAAGATGAGTATTGAAAATAATTTATTGAAATTGTTGATTAGATCAGTGGTCTAACATGGGTCTCCCTGGGCTAAAATCAAGACACCAGCAGGAATTCATTTCTTTCTGGGCCTCAGGCTCCCTTTCCCCCAACTTCAAAGCTGGCGATGGTGAGCCAAGTCCTTTTCACACTGCCATCTCTCTGACACTATTGTCATGGTGTGTGCTGGCATACATGCACATGCTCACACTCACTCTTTCACTCTCTCTGTCTCACTGACCACAGCTGGGAAAAGTTCTCCACTTTTCAAGATTAATGTAATTGGATTGAGACCACCCAGATAATCCAGGATGATTTTTTTTTTTATTTTTATTTTTTGGCTGCCTCGGGTCTTTGTTGCTGCACACGGCCTTTCTCTAGTTGCAGCGAGCAGGGGCTACTCTTCGTTGCGGTGCTCGGGCTTCTCATTGCGGTGGCTTCCCTTGTTGCAGAGCACAGACTCTAGGTGTGTGGGCTGCAGTAGTTGCAGCACGTGGGCTGAGTAGTTGTGGCTTGCGGGCCCTAGAGTGCACGGGCTTCAGTAGTTGTGGCGTGCGGGCTTAGTTGCTCTGCGGCATGTGGGATCTTCCCGGACCAGGGATCAAACCCGTGTCAATGCCATGCATTGGCAGGTGGATTCTTAATCACTGCACCACCAGGGAAGTCCCCAGGATGATTTATTCATCTGAAGGATCTTTAACTTTAATATTGCTGAGTCCCTTTTTTTTTTGGCTGTGCCATGAGGCTTGCGGGATCTTAGTTGCCCGACCAGAGGTTGAACCCCGGCCCTGGCAGTGAAAGTGCTGAGTCCTAACCACTGGACCTCCCCTTATCCAAGGATTAGGGCATGGACATTTCAGGGGGCTATTCTGCCTATCACATGGGTCAAAAAAATACGAAGTATGAGGTGGGAATGTGATAATCATTATAGACTATTCTTGAGAAGTTTGGGAAGAAAATGAGAGGTTTCAGGGTAATACAGGACCGAGAAAGGCTTTTGTTTTCTTTTAACGTGCCATGGATCCCTGAAGAACCCACTTAAAGGGTTTGCCCATATTTTACCTACCTTAGACCTCTCAGGGCTGAAGTGGCTACCTGGCTAGCACTTGTCAGAAACATTTAATGAAGAATGTATTAGCCACTGCTACCTGGGACAGCAAAGAAACAGTTGGGACAAACATAGACTAAACAAAAAGATGGGAGGAAAGGTGCTTTAGAGAGTAAGGGATTTGAAAGCTCCTACATATTCTTAGAGATCTAGAAGTCTGGGTACATGTTCAGAAAGACCTGAGAATTCCCTGATTCTCACCTCTGGCTGGTCTTCAGGCTCTGCTCGAGCAGGAAATGAAGACTAAGGCAGGGGTGAAAACTATCTGGCTAAGTATTGAAGGCATTTTCTGATGCAGACAGCGCATCTGCAAAGGCTAGGAAATGATTTTTGTTTTTCTGATTTCAAGCATTTAAGGAAATCTCTGGAATTGCTAGCTAACCACTAAGTTAAGGAAACCGACTTAAGTGGGCACACACAACAAAGAATATAGACTTTATAAATTCAAAAAAAGGTTGAAAACATCAACAACATTGATAAAAGTTTAGCTACAATGACCAAGCAAAAAAAGAGACGACCAAAATAAAATCAGGAATAAAGGTAGGGGTATTACTACTGACCTTGCATAAATCAAAAAGATTATCAGAGAATACTGTGAAAACTTAGATGAAATAGAAAAACTCCCAAACTACCAAAAGTGACTCAACTCATCTGTAACAACTAAAGAGACTGAATCAGTAATTTTTAAAATTTCAACAAAGTAAACCCAAGGACAACATGGCTTCACTGGTGAATTCTACCAAACATTAAAACAATAATTAACACCAAACTTTCTCAGACTCTTCTAAAAAACAGAAAAGGCAGGAATACTTCCTAACCTATTCTATGTTGGGAGTTTTAATCTGATGCCAAAGCCAGAGAGAGACATCACAAGAAAAGAAAACTAGTGAACCAAACCCAGCAGCATATTAAGAGGATTATACACCATGACCATGTGGGATTTATCCCAGAAATACAAGGATGGTTCAAATGTGAAAATCAACATTATACACCATACCAGTACAATGAAGGGAAGAATCACATGATCATCTCAATTGATGCAGAAAAAGCATTTGACAAATTTGTATATGAATGTTCATAGCAGCATTATTCATAATAACCAAAAAAATGGAAGCATTCCAAAAGTTCATCAACTGATGAATGGATAAACAAATTGATATTCATACAGTGGAGTATTATTCAGCCATTAAGAGGAACAAAGAACTAACACATGCTACAACATGGATGAACCTTCAAAATATGCTAATTTAAAGAAGTCAGACAAAAAAGGTCACATACCATAGGACTGAATTTACATGGAATGCCCAGAATAGGCAAATCCAAAGAGACAGCATGGAGGGAAGGGGAATGGGAGGTGACTCCTTAACGGGTATGGGGTTACTTTTGGGGGTAATGAATATGTTCTGGAATTAGATAGTGGTGACGGTTGCACAAAACTGTGAATATACTAAAACCCATGAATTGTGTACTTTAGAATGGTTAATATGGTGAATTTTTTGTTATGTGAATTTTACCTCAATTATTTTACTTCAGTAAAAGAGATTACCGGATCAAGCTAAGATTGGATGTTAAATATAAAGGATCAGTGTTCAAGGAATTTCAAGTCTGAAGAGAGTAAATCTGCAAGTGATTTACCATAAAATCCAAGCTGCGTAGAAAAGAAAGTAACTTCACAAGAGGGATGATAGACGGGGAGAAAATTAAAGAAGCAATGTACTATGGTGGAACCTTGATGAAAGGATAGGAAAGTTGAAAGGATAGGAAAATATAGTTAGGGATTGATTCATTCGAGTTTGTTCTCAGAGTAGAACAATCTGAAGTATATAAGGGCCCCAGTGTGAAAAAGGAAGTAGCTTGATTGCTGGTGGTTGTTAGAAACAAGGTTGTCAAGGGTCTTCACGCTGGGTTGTTGAAAAGATTATGATTTGGTGTGGAAAGCAACAATTTTAGCTAAGTAAAGTTTTTACTGACCTAGTGCAATTACTTATTTAATGTCTGTCGTTCACGACAGACTAGAGGCTCCCTGAGGGCAGGCATTTGTGTGCCTCACACATGGGAGGTACTCAGTAAATACGGGCTGAATAAATGAATTTGCAATAGCTTAGTGTATTACAACAGCAAGAAGGCCCTCGCTAAATGGCATGAACCACTATGAAAAATTTTTGTATGAGCGTAGAAAAATCTTTATGAGGAAATGGGAATGGAGAAGTATGAATATATCAAAACAGCTACCAAGACCATAGTATTGGAGGATGAGAAGAGGTGGCTTTGATGGTGGCCAAGATCCATTTTAGATTAGAAGGGAGAAAGAATATTTTATAAAGAGCTAGGGAATATATAGGAATTTTTCTTTGAATGGCATGAGAGTTTCAGAGAACACAACTGTAAAGGTTCAGGAAGGAAGTCAGCAGGAAAGAAGAGTTAGGGGAAGGAAACAATGCTCAGAGCAATAAAAAAGGGATGGCTGATTGAAGGCTTTTGCATCTTTTCAAGATATCTCACATATTTCCAAGAATGACAAGAATAAGAAACAATGTGATATTCTACTATGTATAAAATAGATAACTAATGAGAACCTACTGTATAGCACAGGGAACTCTACTCAGTGCTCTGTGGTGACCTAAATGGAAAGGTAATCCAAAAAAGAGGGGATATATGTATATGTGTAGCTGATTCACTTTGCTGTACAGCAGAAACTAACACAACATGGTAAAGTAACTGTACTCCAATAAAAATTAATTTAAAAAATAAATCATATAAAAAAAGAATGTGGTATTGACTGTCCTAGGGGTTATGGGACTGAGTAGACTGAGGTTTCACAGAGTGTTATAGGCCTGAATAAAGTTAACAGACTGTAATCTTGTGGCAGTATTCAAATTGCTGAGAAGTTTGGATTTTTTTTTCAAATCCTGCCTTTATTTATAGAACGTAAATATTTCTTGCATTCTTTCTATTTTTTCTTAATTCACGCTGAATCAATGAAAACTTCTTCACAGACCAGTATTGGCCCATAGTCTGGCATTTGAGGATTAGTGGTGTAATTAATGAATCTTGGAGAAACATTAGGAAGTAGCCCTTGGGTATACGTCTCACCAAAGGGCTGGAGAAGAGAATCGGTTGCTGCTCAGGTTTTTATGTCCTGGAAGAGTCAGTAGTCCAAGGTGACCAGACTGCCTAAGTCTGTGTATAGTATACACAGAGCGACTTAGAGGAAAAGAATCCTTGAGTAGATTAATCCCCAATGTCTTTGAGAAAGTGATTGGTTGGGTAAAATATTCTTAGCTCCCAGTAGAATTACAGCCTGTGGTGGCTAAGCCTTAGTTAGGATTTAGTTTTGACAAGATTAAAGTATTTTTTTTGGATCTGCTATAACCACAGACGAGGCATCAAAATATTATTTTGGCCTTCTCTCTGATCAAGTAGTTCTTGACCCCTGGTAGAATATGCAGATCACTTTTAGAGCTTTTTAAAAATATAAGATCTGGGCCCCACTCCTGGAGATTCCGGTTGCTGCTAGAGCCTGACATCATTAAATTTCAAACTTCTGAAGTAGCATGTTAAAAGTACTATAATTATTAAAAGTTTCTCCAAGGGAAAACTTGTCTCCCTATGTTTTCCTTCGTCTTCCTCAGGTATAACCTGCAAGGATTCTGCCCTACTCCAGAAGGGGAGCATCAAGCAAGAAAAAATGGAAGCTGACTCACTAACAGGCAAATCCCAGGTAAGTTAGGATTCCACTCTATTGTAATGTTCTGCTTTTTCTTTTTAGGTCTGTGAACTTTTGCCAAACATAGTTCCATCTAAGAACATGACTCTTTTAGTTGATGATATGCTGGACATTGGATCTATTTTACTTGATGATACACTTTTTGGAAAATATTTAATTTTTGTATATTCTCTGTGCATCTGTACCCTTGAGATTGTAGATGATAATCGAAGGTATAGACGTAGGGCCTACCCAGGGAATGTTTAGAATTAAAAGTGAAGTAAGCCAAGGGCAGAATTCTGAGCAATGTCATTTAATAGGCAGGAGCAGAAGAAACCTCAAAGGATACTGAAGTGAAAGGACCAAAGTGGTAGAGGAAAACCAGGAAAACATGATGTCACTGTGAAAGCAAGGAATGACCATATTTCAAGGAGAAATCCTTTAAAAGTTCAGAAAAGTGCAGCCTGAGTAGTGTCTATTCTCTTAACATCATGGAGATACAAGCATGCATGGGAATAGAAGCCAGGTTGCAGAGGGTTGAGGAAAGAGGAAAAGTGAGGAGGTAGGCAAAACACACGTAGACAACTTATTCACAAAGACTGGCTCTGAGGTAGAGGAAGGATCTGTGTGTTTCAGTGTGATTGAAGGTAAACTATAAGGACAAGGTTGAGAATGCTGGATAGAAAAGTGCAACAGCTGGTGGGATGAAGGCCCTCATGACCAGTATTTATGCAGTGCCTAACATGTCTAAGGGCTGGGAATACGACAGTAAATGAAACAAAATGCCTGCCTTTGTGGAGATTACATACTACTAGAAGTAGATAAACACAAGCAAATAAGATACTTGCAGATGGTAATAATTATTAGGGAGAAAATAAGGAAACAGACTGATTAGGAAGATGGCTACTTTATTGGGTAATCAGGAAAGGCCTATCTGACAAAGTGACATTGGGCTCTGAGACCTGAAGGATGAGGCATTAGCCGACAGCGTTCCTCAGTTAGAGATGCTCCCTGGTCTGCTAGGAGAGCCTACATTTTCATTATAAATTTCCCTCAAATCTGCCTTAAACTCTTCCTATTCTGAACTCTTTCTGTGTAAGTTATTTGTACTCTATAGTAATTTTTTGTTCCACAATTATTCCAACCGGTTTTTCTCCTCGGTTAAAATGTAAGCTAATCTAGAGTTAGGACAGCCCTTCATTTTCCTTTCGCAGCCCTCAAAGAGTACCAAGTTGATAGGCCCCTAAGGTAACTTGATTTTTATCACTTGGAACTCCAAACGTTGTCCTATCAATTTTTTTTTGTATATTCTTGCCACCTACCCTGTTCTTTCCAAATTCATTTCTCCTCTAGTAATATCTTTGAGACCTTTGATTAAAAAGGAACTTAATGTTTTAGGAGCCAGTGACATTCAAAGATGTGGTTGTGGAATTCAGCGAGGAAGAGTGGGGGCAACTGGACCCTGCTGTAAAGAACCTGTACAGGGATGTGATGCTGGAGAACTATAGGAACCTGAATTCATTGCATAAAGGTGGCGTCTGCGTATTTACCTAATCTGCCCTTTAGTAGTCTCTTCATCTACTGTTAAAAACTGTTGAAGTGGTTGAGGGCATTTGGGTTTCAGTTTAGGTTTCCTAATAACTTCTGGGCACAATAGCAGATTTTCTTGCTGTATGTGATTGAAAGTCTTTTCTGATGTAGAGCTAGAAATACACAGGTCCACTGGCCTTATCTTTTAGCAGCTCTTAGACTACTACTTTGGGATGGGATTCTCTTCCCTATAAAAATGTCTGAAATGTGTTTGTTTGTTTTCCTTTTCCCCATGTACAGAGCATCTACTTTCCAAACCAGTTGAGACCTCCAGGTTGGAGAGTAAGGAAAAAAGTTGGATAATGGAGCAAGAAATTCTAAGAACAACTGTTTTTGGTAAGCAACAGGTAGATCTGAGGCATTTGTAAGAAGCTTCTGTTCATTAAATACACAGATAATGTACAACCCAGGGTTTGAGTTGTTGGTTGGGAGGTGACAGCAAACCAGCTAAACTTTGAAGAAGAAAAGTCATTGCTTTTTGTTCACAGATTCCTTCTCTTATATGGACAGGCAAAAAAGTGGTGTGGGTTAGGAACACAGACTCTTTTATTTTTTTTTAATTGAAGTATAGTTGGTTTACAATGTTGTGTTAGTTTCTGGTGTACAGCAAAGTGATTCAGTTATGCATATATATATATATGTGTGTGTGTGTGTGTGTGTATTCTTTTTCATATTCTTTTCCATTATGGCTTATTATAGGATATTGAATATGGCTGCCTGTGCTATACAGTAGGCCCTTGTTAGTTATCCATTCTATATATAATAGTTTGCATTTGCTAATCCCAAACTCCCAATCCATCCCTCCCCTCCTCCCTCCCCCTTGGCAACAAGTCTGTTCTCTATGTCTGTGAGTCTGTTTCTGTTTCATAGATAAGTTCATTTGTGTCATATTTTAGATTCCACATATAAGTGATACTATATGATTTTTTTTTCTGATTTACTTAGTGTGATAATCTCTAGGTCCATCCATGTTGCTGCAACTGGCATTATTTCATTCTTTTTAGAGCTGAGTAGTATTCCATTGCATATATGTACCACGTCTTTACCATTCATCCGTCAATGGACATTTAGGTTGTTTCCATGTCTTGGCTATTGTAAATAGTGCTGCCATGAACACTGGGGTGCATGTATCTTTTCGAATTATAGTTTTGTGTGGCCATATGCCCAGGAGTGGGATTGCTGGATCATATGGCAACTCTATTTTTAGTTTTTTAAGGAACCTCCATACTGTTCTCCATAGTGGCTGCACCAGTTTACATTCCCACCAACAGTGTAGGAGGAGGAACACAGACTCTTAACACAGGCAGAGTTGCCTGGGGCAGCCTCCCTGCCAAGTTTCCTCTTCTGTAATGTAACAGTGTTTACCTCCACATTACTATGAGGATTAAATGAGTTGATATGTGTAGCACACTTAGAACAGCGTCTGGCATGTGGTGTTATATAAGCAAATGTTAGCCAACCTAACATGAAATCATATTCTCTCTTTTAAAGAAAAGGAAGTGCTTTATACTAGGGTGACTCCAGTAATCTTCCATTTTTCCTTCTTTTACTGTAGACCTCCTTAACTTGTGCCTTCCTACCTTCAACGTAATCTCTTTATTCTTATTAACATTTTGTTTGTGAAAAATTAGAAATTGTTGTGTGCTTAATATAAATTTTAGTAAGTAAAGTATGAAGAGGAATATAACTCACCCTGTTACCTCACTACCCAGAGCTATGCAGTATTAACATCGTGGTTTGTTTTCTTAAGCCATTTTCTTTGTGATGATGTGTGCCTATGGCTTGTAAATATTTTTCAACAAAACTGGGATCATCGAGAATGTGTCATTATGTATTCTGCTCTTCTCACCTCATGTGATATCATGAACAAATACCCATTTAATTAGTCTATGAAAATGTGGTTTCTAATTCTCATATGACAGCCCCTCACATACGTGTATAATAATTAACCATTCCCCACCCCAACTGTTGGACATTTAGTTTGTTGCCAGGTTTTCAGGCATATATGATTCCTTTCACAGGATTCCTTCTTAGAAGAGAAACTTCATCATCAAAGGGTATAACTATATTAACTGTCTTGTTACATTAGGTTATATTGTCTACAAAAGAACTATGTTGTCTACTACCAACTCATACTCACTAATAATGAGAGTATTACTATCACTTTAGTTATTATATCTCTATTATCACCTGAGCAAACACTGGGTATTATTTACCTGAAATCTTTATTAATTTGTTAGGCAATTGACTCCATTTCTTCTTTCATAAGGTAAATCCTCTCCCTGATTATCCTTTTAACCACATTTCTCCCTGCTTTTTTTAACTTATATTTTCACCATTTCTGCCTCATTCTCCCATTAGCTTTTTAACATTTTCAGGTCATTATTATTTTTTTAACTTTCTCTCTCAACCCTACACCCTCTTCTAATACTCTGTTTCTCACCTCTTTATAGCCAGACTTCTCCGGGTGTTTTATACTTGCTTTTCTCTTTTCCTCACCTTTTATTCCTCAACCCGTTCCTGTTGAGCTCTTACCCGAAATACTAATCTTAAACAGTTCTTGTTCAAGTCACTCATGACTTTATTGGAGTGAGCTTCAGGGGACACTTTTTAATTCCTTATCTCATTTGACTTCTCCACAGCAAGTGACACTGTTAACTGCTGCTCGTTCTGAAAACACTCCTAGGTTCCTGTAATACTCCTGAGTTTCTTCTCTTTCTGGCTAGTCTGTCTCTGTCTACTGCAGACCTGTCCTTCTCTACCTATCTAATACATTTCAGTTTTTCAACATTTGATCTCATCCTGTCTTCTCTTTTGACTCTGTATTTTCCTCCATCTACAACTGAAGCTTCAATTATCACACATTTATAGCAGCTTGCAAGTTCATATCCCCCGCTCAGGCTTCAGCTTTGAACTAAAATTTATATACACATGACATTTCTCTTGTATGTCTCAAAGATGCCTTAAATTTCATAAAACCCAAGTGATTTTTTTCCTTTCCAGTATTCTTCCATTGTTCCCTAGCTGGATGAGCTGCCATCCATCCAGTTATACAAGTATAGTTTAAGTATTATCCTTGACAGCCTCTTCTCCTTCACCTCTCTAATACTTGTTTTTTATCCTACATATCTCTTAAATGTCTCTACTTCTCTATCTGCAATGCCATTACTGTAGTCCATGTCCTGTCATCTCTCACCTGAACTATCACCATAGCCTCTTGTCTTAATACGAGATCTTGGCTTCCCTCTTAGCTCTGTCTCCCCTCCACAACTCCAGTGTTTGAACCACACTGCAGTCATGGAGATCATGGTTTATCATGTACTTGCTGAAACCTCTGTACTGAATTCAGTTTTGCTTACTTCACAACACACTTGTCCCTACCTACTTTTCCAACCTCATCTCACAGGACATCCTTTTTGCACTCAAACCACACTGATCTACTCTGTCAGCCAGCATCAAATATGTATTAGCATCTACTGTGCCCTGTGCACTCTGATAGGTGTTGGGGTTCAGTAGAGAAAAAACTCTTCCATAGGGAACATATTTCTGTTGTCCCTTGAGTGTGGCTTGCCCTCTCCCATCACAGGACCTCTGTGCGTGTTGTTTCTTTACTTAATGCTCTTCCTCCTGTCTTTGCCTAGTTGACTCCTATTCCTTCAGATCTCAAGTAGGTCCATATCTCCTCAGGGAAGCATTTCTTAACTAGGTTAGTTTTTTCTATATACTCCCATAGCACCATATTCTTTTCCTCTTACCATTTATCACAAATACACTCTACATGTGTCTCTGTGAGTCTCTGTCTCACCCTAGGCTTTGTGTTCCTTGAGGGAAGGCAACATGTCTCTTTCTGCCTACATTTATATCTGCGCCTTTTGCACATATGTAGGAACCAAAGAAACAGATAGATAGATGGATAGATACTGGATTATGAGAAAAGTAAAAATTATTTGTTTTGGTCATCTGTGATTCAGTAAATGGTTCTTTTATGTCCATTATCAAGATTTTAGAGGTTTTTAATTAGTATATTATAAGCTTATGTTAAATTCTCACTATTGACCATATTTGTGGCAAATGAGATGTGTCTGAAGACATTTTTAAAAATTATTTTATTCATGGAGCCTGCCATATTTTTTATGTTATCATGTATCTCCCCCATTGTTTTATATCGGTTAATTTTATACATAAGAATTTTTCCATCCCAAAACTAAGGAACATTTTTTCATTTTATTCTGACTCCATCTACTTCATTATTTAAATATAATATACCTTAATCAATCTGGAATTTACTTCAGTAAATGTCATTTATTTTACCAGTTAATGGATTTTGGTGGATTAATGATGGCCACAAAATCTTTGTCACTGCCTCCATTGAAGTGTAGATGTTGTTTTCCCTCCCCTTGACTCTGAGCTGGCACTAGATTCTTTGATCAATAAAATGTAGCAGAAGTGACACTGTGCCAGTTTCAGGTCTAGCCTGTAACAGGACTTGCAGCTTCCGCTTCTTTCTCCTGGAATTCAGCAGCCACTAGTTTTAGTACCCTGATACCACTATGCTTATGAGAAGCCCAACTTGGCCACGTGGAACTTGTATACACACACACAAATACACACATGCATCATGCATTTTTTTTAAGATTTCCACATTTTTTTGAATTGAAGTGTAGTTGATTTACAATGTCATGTTAGTTTCAGGCGTACAGCAAAGTGATTCCATATATGGAATATATATATATATATATATTCTTTTTCAGATTCTTTTCCCTTAATGGTTATTACAAAATACTGAGTACAGTTCCCTGTGCTATATAGTAGGTCCTTGTTGGTTATCTATTTTATATATAGAAGTGTGTATATATTAATCTCAAACTCCTAATTTATCCGTCCCCCCTTCCCCTTTGGTAACCATAAGTTTGTTTTCTATGTCAGTAGGTCTATTTCTATTTTGTATTTAAGTTCATTTGTATCATTTCTTTTTTTTTAGATTCCACATATGGGTGACATCATGATATTTGTCCTTTTCTTTCTGACTCATTTCATTTAGTATGATAATCTCTAGTCCATCCATGTTGCTGCAAATGGTATTATTTCATTCTTTTTTATAGCTGAGTAATATTCCATTGTATATATGTACCACATCTTTTTTATCCATTCCTCTGTTGATGGACACTTAGGTTGCTTCCACGTTTTGGCTATTGTAAATAGTGCTGCAGTGAACATTGAGGTGCATGCATCTTTTTGAATTATGGTTTTGTGTGGATATATGCCCAGGAGTGGGATTGCAGGATCATATGGTAGTTCTATTTTTAGTTTTTTAAGGAAACCTCCATACTGTTCTCCATAGTGGCTGTACCAATTTACATTCCCACCAACAATGTAGGATGGTTCCTTTTTCTCCACACCCTCTCCAGCATTTATTATTTATAGAATTTTTGATGATGGCCATTCTGACCAGTGTTAAGGTGATACCTCATTGTAGTTTTGATTTGCATTTCTCTAATAATTAGGGATGTTGAGCATCTTTTCATGTGCCTCTTGGCCATCTGTATGTCTTCTTTGGAGAAATGTCTATTTAGGTCTTCTGCCCATTTTTGGATTGGGTTGTTTGTTTTTTTGATATTGAGATATATGAGCTGTCTGTATATTTTGAAAATTAATCCCTTATCCGTTGCATCATTTACAAATATTTTTCCCATTCTGTAGGTTGTCTTTTTGTTTTGTTTATGGTTTCCTTTGCTGTGTAAAAGTTTTTAAGTTTAATTAGGTCCCATTTATTTATTTTTGTTTTTATTTTCATTACTCTAGGAGATGGACCCAAAAAGATATTGCTGCATTTTTTGTCAGAGTGTTCTGCCTATGTTTTTATACGAGTTTTATAGTATCTGGTTTTACATTTAGGTTTTTAATTCATTTTGAGTTTATTTTTGTATATGGGGTTAGAGAATGTTCTAATTTCATTCTTTTACATGTAGCCTGTCCACTTTTCCTGGCACCACTTATTGAAGAGACTGTCTTTTATCCACTGTATATTCTTGCCTCCTTTATGGTAGATTAATTGACCGTAGGTGCATGGGTTTATTTCTGGGCTTTCTATCCTGTTTCACTGATCTGTATTTGTTTTTGTGCCAGTACCATACTGTTGTGATCACTGTAGCTTTGTAGTATAGTCTGAAGTCAGGGAGCCTGGTTCCTCCAGCTCCATTTTCTTTCTCAAGATTGCTTCAGCTATTCTCAAGATTGTCTTTTATGTTTCCATAGGAATTAAAAAATTTTTCGTTCTACTGTGAAAAATGCCATTTTCACAGTATGTATATAGCAGTGTGTATATATTAATCTCAAACTCCTAATTTATCCCTTCCCCCTTCTCCTTTGGTAACCATAAGTTTGTTTGTGTAATGCCAATTACACAAAATGTAATTTGATAGAGATTGCATTGAATCTGTAGATTGCCTTAGGTAGTATAGTCATTTTGGCAATATTGATTCTTCCAATCCAAGTACATGGTATATCCTTCCATCTGTTTGTGTCATCTTTGATTTCTTTCATCAGCATCTTATAGTTTTCAGAGTACAGGTTTTTTTTGCCTCCTTAGGTAGGTTTACTCTTAGGTATTTTATTCTTTTTGATATGATGGTAAACGGGATTGTTTCCTTAATTTCTCTTTCTGATCTTTTGTTGTTAGTGTATAGAAATGCAACAGATTTCTGTGTATTAATTTTGTATCCTGCAACGCTACTGAATTCATTGATGAGCTCTAGTAGTTTTCTGGTAGCGTCTTTAGGATTTTCTACACACACGTGTATATATATATATATATATATATATTTTTTTTTTTTTTTTTTTTTTTTGCGGTACGCAGGCCTCTCACTGTTGTGGCCTATCCTGTTGCAGAGCACAGGCTCCGGATGCGCAGGCTCAGCAGCCATGGCTCACAGGCCCAGCTGCTCCACGGCATGTGGTATCTTCCTGGACCGGGGCACGAACCCATGTCCCCTGCATCGGCAGGCGGACTCTCAACCACTGCACCACCGGGGAAGCCCCACACATGTATATTTTTAAGGCTCACCAAATGTTTCAGATCTAGAATAAGAATCAATGATCCAAGTTTACTAGAGACAGTGTAAGGTAAATTTGGATAGAGAATATAAAGCCAGATTTTGGAGAGTTTAACTAACTAGGTGATTTGAGAAGTTGGGGAAAATTGTTAGGCCAAAGAAAGGCAGAGGTGGTTTGGCAAGGGCTGGTCTCCAGGAGAGAAGTAGGCAGAGACCCAGAATTAGGATTATAGGCTAAGGTTTAAAGTGTTTATTTTTGTTTTAGGTTAGAGACAGGAACAAGGTCTTATAGATAAAGCACGGTTTATGAGTTTGGAATTAGTGGTCAGGAATAAGCCAGTGATTTGAAATCTATTAGAGCAAAAAGAGAACAAATCATTGGTTAATATTATGTGTAAAGATAAACAGTGGTATTAACACTAAAATCAACAGATTCTTAGTCCTATTACCATAATTATTTAATATTTACCTGAAGGTTTAAACTAATGAAAGAAAAATAAATGAAACAAATGAGAAAATTAATAGAAAAGAGAAAAATCTATTTGTGTATGATAACTTTCTACTTAGAAAATCCAAGAGACTCAGTATCAAAATGATTATATCTGTTTAGAATTTCGTTAAGGTGGCCAGATATAAAATAAAAATATTAGCAGCTTTTCTACATATTAGAAGCAAGTGACTTGAAAATAACAAAATACATGAGCGTGATTTTAGAAATAGAAGTAAGGAAGTTGCATAAAAAATGAGTTGTACAAATATGAGGAGAACATAGATTTACTTAGGGAAATACAACTAGGAATTTTGCTATTTAATAAATACTACTAGAACAAAATTACTATTTTGGTCATCTATTATTTCTAACAAATTACCCTAAAACTTAGTGACTTAAAACAATTATTTTATTAATTCTCACAATTTCATGAGTTGACTTAGGAGTTCTTACATTCCCTATGATGTTCGCTGAGGATGCAGTGTTCTGGGAGCTTGACTGGGATGGAATGGCCAAGATGACTTGGCCATTACAACTATGATCACATAGATGAAAGTTGATGCTAGCTGTCACTGGGAACTTAGCTAGTCCTGTGGACCACAACACCTATACATGGCCTCTACTGAGGCAAGGACTTCTCACAGCATGGCAACAAGGTTCTGAGAGGGAACATCCTGAGAGGAATTGAAAGCTGTGGGTCTTTTAAAGGCTAGGCCCAGGGACTTCCCTGGTGGCGCAGTGGTTAAGAATACGCCTGCCAACGCAAGGGACACAGGTTCGATCCCTGATCCGGGAAGATCCCACATGCTGCGGAGCAACTAAGCCCTGCGCTTTAGAGCCTGCGAACCACACTACTGAGCACATGCACAACAACTACTGAAGCCCACGTGCCTAGAGCCCATGCTCTGCAACAAGAGAAGCCACCACAATGAGAAGCCCGTGCACCACAATGAAGAGTAGCCCCCGCTCACTGCAACTAGAGAAAACACAGTGAATATACAGTATACTGGGTATATTTATATAGAAACTAAGTGAAAAAGGAATTTGAGAAGGAAACTGGAACTTTATCAAATGAAATAGAGAAATGAAGGCAGGTGAAAACAGAAGAACCCAACCTGAATCAGAATAGGTAAAGTTTTGAGTTCTAGGAAACACATAGAAGTGTCTGAGCACTGTTAGAATCAGGAGTGATTATTTTGAGCCCAGGATAAGACTGGTTTCCCTGCTATCATATATTACAGTTATTTCTGCCTCTGTTAAATGCAGGGAATGATTGCTCTGTATGGAAAATAGGGGCACTATGATTGCAAGTTTGCTTTTAGCTGTTAAGCTATGGGACCTATAAATTTAGACATGTTCCTGAAGAAATGATTAAATTGGTATTTTTGAAGGGCTATTATGTGGAACACCTTGGGGTGAAAGAGACAGGATGCTAGAGAAAGGAAGATTAGGTATAACTTTCACAGACTAGTTATGAACCAGTGATGGCTTGAACTGTGATATGCCATGCCATCCCAGTTCATATGCTGATATTTTACCTAAGTTCTGTGTATTCTCCTTAGTATTCTTGAATAGCTCTCAGATTTTATGATCTCCTGATCCTTTTAA
Source organism: Globicephala melas (assembly GCF_963455315.2). Lineage (NCBI taxonomy): Eukaryota > Metazoa > Chordata > Mammalia > Artiodactyla > Delphinidae > Globicephala > Globicephala melas. Next base: position 47,845,550 of record NC_083321.1, on the reverse strand, counting down.
AAATATTTTTATCCCATTTATTTCTTCGTTAATCCTTGTTTTCTAACCTTGCCTCACATTTCCATTCTGTATTTAAAGACCCATAAAATATGCGTATACCCTTATATGGCTTAGTGTCCCTTTCCTAATTAAGCAGTTTCCCTTCTTCTAGTTCATGGACTTTTAAATTTATTTTTAGACAGAGAGATAGTTTCAGAAAATCAGGATTTAGTTCCAAAGCAGAGAATTTCTGGAGAAGAATCATCCCATGCAGTGATTATGACAAGACTGACTGAAAATGGACATCCTCCTTTAGATGCCTGGAAAAGTGATAATTGGTTATATAAGAACCAGGAACACTGGGACATAAATTTGCCACAAGAAGCTTTCGTTCATAATGCAGTCTACACTGAGGAGGGAGACTTTGAATATAGTGAAAATAAGGGAAGTTTTGATGTTAAGTCAGTTAACTCAACTTTTGACACACAACAGGGAGTTCCTATGAGAAGGGGTTCCCCAAAGTGTGATCAGCTTAAAACTAACATCGAATTTAATTTAGACTCAGTAGGTAAGCAACATTCAGAATATAACGGAAGTGGGAATGCCTTGAACTTGAATACAAATACTCAGCACCCAAAAAGTCATGCCACAGTGAATTCCTATGAATGTTATCAATGTGGGAAGGCCTTCAGCCGCAGTTCGTCTCTTGTTCGACATCAAATCATTCACACAGGAGAGAAACCCTATAAATGCAATGAATGTGGAAGATTCTTCAACCGACGTACAAACCTTACTAAGCATCAAAAAATTCACACTGAAGCAAAGGCCTCCGAAGGCAATAAATATGTAAAACTCCTCAGTCAGCCTGAAGACAGTAATAAAAATCCAAGATTCTGTTCTGCAAATAATCCCTATGAATGTGTTAACTGTGGAAAATCCTTCACCCGGAGCTCCTCACTTATTCGACATCAAGTGATTCATACAGGAGAGAAACCATTCAAATGTAAGGAATGTGAGAAAACTTTCAACAGGAGTTCAAACCTGATTAAACACCAAAAACTTCATACTTGAGAGAAGTCCTATGACAGGAAGAATGTGGGATTATCTTCAGTCAGAACTCATTCAAAGTCCATGAATTTATTCTGGAAGGAATCCTGTGAATATAGTAAATGAAAGAAAATGTTTGTTGGAGATTATTCTTTAATTGATATGACTGAATTAATATGGAGATAAATCTGTTATTGGATAGAAATCTGAGGGAGCTTTTCCAGGCTTCAAATGAAGTCATAAGGGTTCAGAGTTAAACATATCCACATGATAGTGTTTGTCTGTCATTATTCCGATATCCATTACCATCATCTTTCCCTAGTTCATAAATGGAACCTATGGAATACTTATATTCACCTGATCTATTGATGAAGTAGATATTAGGGAGGAGCCAAGCAATACCCTTGGAGTTGACATCTAATAAAACTCAAACTTTCAGTCCTTATAAGAAGGTCACAAGAAACCAGGAACTCACAAGAATATATCCATAGAAAGACACTTCTAAGGACTCTGAATTAATGGCGAAGACCACAGTGACAGCCAGTTACTTCACACCTAGTAATATCCTTAGGTGTCCTCGTGTGGAGTGGGGACTGGAACTGGAAGAGGGTTTTCAACTGCAATGGTGGGTGGATGTGTTGTTAATCTACATGTATTCTCAATATCTGTATTTGTTGAAGTACTGTTTGGGATCTAGGCTTGAGAGACATCCATAGCCTTGGGCTGTCATTTATCCCAAACATTAAAAGGTGAACAGAGTGTCCTAATACTCTGTGTACCAGAACTGCCTCTTTTTTCTGTAAGCTACATCAGGATCCCAAAGGGTTCTTGAGACAAGATGTTTATCTTAATTTGCCCCCAAAGATTCATGCTGGAGACATTGCCAATGAATGTTGATGGTGACTTTTGTCAGAGTTCATATGTTATCCAAAAGCAGAAAACATATTCTGGAGTGAACCCCTATGATGAGTTAATAAATGTGAAAAATTATTCTATGTTCATTTGTTCATTCTTTACATCACAAGCTGTTAAATTAAGACAAAACCCTACACAAGTATTGATAATTGACAAGGAAATTCATATAAACATAAGGCAACTTGTGGAGAATCCTAAGAGAAAAACACTCTGAACATAGGAAATTCTTGAGGTATATAGTTCAGTCACTCATCAAAGCAATGACATGTTTAATATAATGGATTATGACATTCTCCTTTTAGGCATTCTGAGTCTAATAGTTCACCTTTTTTATAAGCTATACTTTTCTTTTGGCTGGTTGAAAGATAAAAGTACTATTTTCATTTGTTATCTTTTTTCTCAGCAGCTAGCTATTTGGGCCTAAGTGAAATACTTATTTTTACTCCTAAATCTCTATACTTTCCAAAAATTAAAAGATCTATATACTATTTACTAAGCTAAACATACTTAGATTCGAAGAAAACCCCTTTAGAGTACACTTAACATTTAATTTTTGCAGAAGAGTTACAGCCAGTTAACATCTTCCAGCCTTTTTCCGTAAACCTATTAATAAACATTTGAATTTCATCATGTGCATTCAAAGGCAGGTATCTAAGCTGAAACATGAAGAAAGTGAAAATTAGCTAGATTGTGTGTGGTGGAGTGTGGGAATGTTAGAAGAGATGAAAAAGGAGAAACAGTACAGAGCTACAGAGTGATGAGGGCATGGCATCAGGAAACACGTTCACTGACTGGAAAGTGGCACTGGAAAAGAGTGGAGCAGGAATACACAGAGGAGAAATTAGAGGGAAACTCAAAGGCCAGATCGTGAAAGGCCTTGTAAGCCACCTTAGAAGTTTGGACTTCATGCTAAAGCTAATGGCAAAAAGTGAAATTCCTGTCACCACAATTATTCAGTGCTCTGAAAGTGCCTGTTGGAATAATGAGAAAAGGAAAATAAATGGAAATTGGAAAGGAGAAAATCATTTGCTGATGATGTGGTAGACCATTAGGACAACCTAAAAAAATCAATTGAAAAACTTAAATTTAATAAGTTAATTCAGATATACTACATACACCCCACTTCCCTCAAAAAATACCTTGAATAAATGGAAACATGTTTCTGGATGAGAAGAAATTGTAGAGATGTTCAATCTCCCCACATTAAACCATTCTAATCAAATATTTCATTAGGAAGATTATTTCACCAAGTGATTATAAAGTTTATTTTGTAGAAGTAACAAGTTAAAATAGCTATATACCTTTTTATTAAAGGGGGATGATAAGAGGAGTCTTACTACTAGTAACATAGTGCAGTACTAACCTAGGAATTGACATCTCTGGGACAGAATTGATTGTAACTAGACCTAGATGTTTGTAAGAATTTAGCATGTCATAAATTATCACTTCACATTGGTGTGGAGAAAAGAATAGTTAATATTACATTTATATCATATGCAGGTATATTAATTAGGTGAATATATAATATAGGCTGATATTTATTAAAATCAAAAATTAAAAGTTGAACATCAATGAAAACTGGTCTAAAAAATTAGCTGCCAATTCATGATAAAAGTATAACCAATAAACATGGGGGAAAATACTATCTTCACCAATAATAAAAACATAACACTTGGGGCTAATAACATATGAAAGGAATATTAAAGCTCAGTTTTAGCAGGACTGTCAAAATGGCAACTCATAACCACTAACAGGAGTGTAAATAATTCCTACCTTTTTGGAGAGCTGATTTGACGTGTATGAAGAGCCTTTAAAAAGTCAGTACACAGAGGGAACAGATCAGGAGTTAAGGATTCAGGAACCTCAAGAATGCATGTGTTTCCCCAGAGGGCAGCACTGGATGCACAGTCTACAATAGGAAAGTGCAAGAAAGCTGCAGAAAGGACCAGGCATCCAGCTTACAAAGCAAGGGAGTAATTGCAGAGCTCAACCTGAGATAGCAAAAAAGAACAAGTATGACTCGAGAACCACCAGACTCAGCAACAGCAGCAGCAACAACAGTCACTGAGGAACTAGGTCGGAGATGAGCTAGGGGTGGGGCTTCCCTGGTGGCGCAGTGGTTAAGAATCCGCCTGCCAATGCAGGGGACACGGGTTCAATCTCTGGTCCGGGAAGATCCCACATGCCGCGGAGCAACTAAGCCTGTGCACCACAACTACTGAGCCCATGCGCCACAACTACTGAAGCCCACGCGCTCTAGGGCCCATGTGCTGCAACTACTGAGCCTGCACTCCAGAGCCTGCGAGGCACCACTGAGCCTATGTGCTGCAACTACTGAGCCCACGTGCCACAACTACTGAAGCCCACGCACCTAGAGCCCGTGCTCCGCAACAAGAGAAACCACCGAAATGAGAAGCCCACGTACCGCGACGAAGAGTAGCCCCTGCTAGCCGCAATTAGAGAAAGCCCACATACAATGAAGACCCAGCACAGCCAAAAATAAATTAAAATTAAATTAAATTTTAAAATAGATGAGCTAGGGGCAAGGCAAGCATATCACCCAGGCTCTCTTACATATACTTAAATATATCAATAAGCATTTAAATATTTGTCCATCTGTTTCATATTTAGGAAGCTGTGGTCAAGTTGTTATTGGCACAGATTCCTCTGGATCAAACAAAACACTGTTAATTCCTACCCTCCTGTAACTTATTGCAGTAATTATGACCCTTTGTCTCTAACACATGCCCACCATCTGTCATCTGCCACTTTTGAGTTATATGATTACCGTTAAGATCAAGAAACCCATTTCCATTGCAGCAATTTTCACCATCATCTCTAGCCTACACAGAACAGACACAGCAAAGCTCTTCAAGAATGTCTTTGCTCCTCTTTCAAAACATCCCTTAACTCTGGAGAAGAGAGTAATAATAAATCCTTTCCAATATTCCATCACCCTGCACCTCTGAACACTATTCTCTATGGTATTCGAGAAGTTATGTTATTAGAAGTAGGTCAAGTTTGATTCCAGGTTTTAATTACCCAGTTTAACAGAATAGGTTGCTCTTTCAGATGTTTAAAGCAACATGTTAAACTCCAGGTTCCAGATGTTTGCACCCATGACGATGAATTCAACCCAAATGTAACTTACATTTGGTCCATGATAGACTCCCACACTTTCTCTCCCGGCTCTTGCTAATGTAATTACTGAGGTCTTGTAATTCGTACAGTACTAATTGGTATCTCCTCTAGGAGCAGGGAATGCTTGCATTTTTTTCTATCAGGGTTAAGTTGGGATCTAAGTTTCATTATGGGCCTGGAGCCACTGACAGTGGTGGGGAAGCGCACTGAAGAGATGTGGTATCAGTTTGTGAGGCAAATGCTCCAGATGTAATCAAGAGTAAACTTGAATGGAGTGGAGGTCTGACACCCTCAAATAAGCAGATAAGGGATATCGTTGTTATTGACAAGAGAGGTTCAGAGGAATGGGGTGGCCGTGTTCTTAGCCTCACTGGTGTCTACCCAAATGCCTATCCATTGCTCTTCATCAGTTCTCTTACCATATCTCTGACCAGGTTATGAATTTAATTAGTGCTGCAATTTTGCAACCATTTCAGTCAGAGTGTGATTTGGTCCTCAGCCGTATTTGCCTTGCAGCCGTTGATAACAAGCGCTAAAAACTATACTAAAAAACCCAAAACAACAACAACAAAAAAACGGACAGACAGAACCCTAGGACAAATGGTAAAAGCAAAGCTATACAGACAGAATCACACAAAGAAGCATACACATACACACAAAAAGTGAAAAAGGAAAAATATATTAAAAAGAAGAGAGCAACCAAATCAATAAACATCTACCAATTATAATAAACTCTAAATACTAAACTAAGATAAACATAAAACCAGAAACCAATTAGATGCAGAAAGCAAACCCCAAGTCTACAGTTGCTCCCAAAGTCCACCGCCTCAATTTTGGGATGATTCGTTGTCTATTCAGGTATTCCACAGATGCAGGGTACATCAAGTTGATTGTGGAGCTTTAATCCGCTGCTCCTGAGGCTGCTGGGAGAAATTTCCCTTTCTCTTCTTTGTTCTCACAGCTCCCAGGGGCTCAGCTTTGGATTTGGCCCCGCCTCTGCGTATAGGTCGCCTGAGGGCGTCTGTTCTTTGCTCAGACAGGACGGGGTTAAAGGAGCAGCTGCTTCGGGGACTCTGGCTCACTCAGGCCGGGGGAGGGGGGCGGGGAGGAGTGCGGATGCGGGGCGAGCCTGCGGCGGCGGAGGAGGCCAGCGGGACGTTGCACCAGCCTGAGGCGCACCGTGCGTTCTCCCGGGGAAGTTGTCCCCGGATCCCGGGACCCTGGCAGTGGCGGGCTGCACAGGCTCCCGGGAGCGGAGGTGTGGAGAGTGACCTGTGCTCGCACACAGGCTTCTTGGTGGCTGCAGCAGCAGCCTTAGCGTTTCATGCCAGTCTCTGGGGTCCGCGCTGATAGCCGCGGCTCTCGCCTGTCTCTGGAGCTCGTTTAGGAGGTGCTCTGAATTCCCTCTCCTCGCGCACCCCGAAACAATGGTCTCTTGCCTCTTAGGCAGGTACAGACTTTTCCCCGGACTCCCTTCCAGCTAGCTGTGGCGCACTAGCCCCCTTCAGGCTGTGTTCACGCCGCCAACCCCAGTCCTTTCCCTGGAATCCGACCTCTGAAGGCGGACCCTCAGCTCCCAGCCCCGCCCGCCCCGGCGGCTGAGCAGACAAGCCTCTCGGGCTGGTGAGTGCTGGTCGGCACCGATCCTCTGTGCGGGAATCCCTCCGCTTTGCCCTCCGCGCCCCTGTTGCTGCGCTCTCCTCCGTGGCTCCGAAGCTTCCCCCTCCGTCTCCACCAGTGAAGGGCCTTCCTCCTGTGTGAAGACTTTTCCTCCTTCACAGCTGCCTCCGTGAGGGGCAGGTCCCGTCCCTATTCTTTTGTCTCTGTTTTTTCTTTTTTTTTTGCCCTCTCCAGGTACATGGGGAGTTTCTTGCCTTTTGGGAGATCTGAGGTCTTCTGCCAGCGTTCAGTAGGTGTTCTGTAGGAGTTGTTCCACATGTAGATGTATTTCTGATGTATTTGTGGGGAGGAAGGTGATCCCCATGTCTTAGTCCTTCGCCGTCTAGAAGGTCTCCTCCCAGCCGTTGAAAATGAGGAACTACTTAAAAACTGCCATAGGGACCTTTTGGTGATCCTCTTCTGTTTCTTAATTGTATGCTCACAGCTCTTGTTTACTCTTGTTCTCTGTTTATTCTTGAAGGTGACAGAGAAGCTAGATGGCTCCAAATTTTTAAAATCATTATTTTCATCATAGCAACTGAATGTCATAGCCACTTGATCTCTCAACACCTTGCCCTCTACCTGCACTTTTCTTCAATTCTGCCACTAGTGATAATTTGAGAAATCTCTATACCCTAAAATTAATTTTTTCCTCCAGCAAGGAGGTTATCTCTGTGCTGCTCCCAGTAACCCAATCCTGAACCCCATTTAGAGGATCTATTTTCTAGGACCACTTTGGTCCCAATAAGTATTTCAGTCTGGGTCCCAGCAGGAAACAGGTTCTAATTTTAAACTAATTTGATAATAGTTTAACAATCTGGGACTATTTAAAGAGGTGTGGACAGAGTTTAGGGAAACCACAAGAAATAGGGAAGTATTCCAGTGGTAGTAACAAGGGGGTGTTTTATTCCTAGGCCTGAAGAGGAAGAGGAAGGAGCCATCTCCAGAAACTGGAAGGGAGAAAGTCATGTAAAGAAGGCACTTTGGTAAGAGCTGTGACTTCAGATCTAGAAGAGCAGCCAGTCAAAATTAACCCTCCAGTCTGTCAGGGCTTCCCATTGGCCAAACCTAGTCAAAGCCAGAGGGCTCGGGAGCCTATTGATATAGCCCATTTAGGCCAGCCTCCCAATGTTGGAGAAGGATAGGAGTGGATTTAGAAAGGCAAATGGAAGATGTCTGATACAGGATCCAAAATGACCTGATGAGGGACTTTTAGTGGACCTTAGTCTTCCTGAATATATCTATGACTCACATCCTTGGGAGTCCAGCTCTCCTTGGACTAGCTTCTGTACCCAATTAGGTTATCTGTAGCATAAGTAGAAGTGTTTTTGTTTGTTTTTGAGATACAACTGACATATAACATTAGTTTCAGGTATACAACATAATGATTCATATTTGTATATATTGTGATCACAAGAAATCTAGTTAACATCCATCACCACACGTAATTTTTTTTCTCATGAGAACATTTAAAATTTACTCTCAGCAACTTTGAAATATACCATACAGTATTATTAACTATAGTCTCCATACTATACACTGTGTCCCCAAGACTTACTTATGTTATAACTGGAAGTTTGTGCCTGTTAACCACATTCACCCATTTCACCCCCCCTCACTCTTGACAACCACCAGTCTGTTCTCTGTATCTATGAGTTTGGTTTTTTTGGGGGGGCGGTTAAGATTCCACATATAAGTGAGATCATACAGTGTTTGTCTTTCTCTAACTTATTTCACTTAGCATAATACCCTCAAGATCCATCTGTGTTATTGCAGATGGCAAGATTTCCTTCTTTTTTATGGCTGAATAATATTCCATTGTGTATAAATATACATACTGCATCTTCTTTATCCATTTATGCATCAGTGGACACTTAGGTTGCTTCCATGTCTTGGCTATTGTAATTAATGCTGCTGTGAACATGGTAGTGCAGATATCTTTCCGATTTAGTGTTTTCATTTTTTTAGGATAAATACCCAGAACTGGAATTGCTGGGTCATACATTAGTTCTATTTATAATTTTTTTAAGAACCTCCATGCTCTTTTCCATGATGGCTGTACCAATTTACATTCCCACCAACAGTGCACAAGGGCTCCCTTTTCTCCACATCCTTGCTAATACATATTATTTCTTATCTTTTTGATAGCCATTCTAATAGATGTGAGGTGATATCTCACTGTGGTTTTGATTTGCATCTCCCTGATGATTAGTGATGTAAAGCTCCTTTTCATGTACCTTTTGTCTTTGTAAAAACGTCTATTCCAATCCTCTGCCTATTTTTTAATTAGATTGTCTGTTTTTGCTATTGAGTTGTGTTTACATATTTTGGATATTAACCCCTTACCAGATATACTGTTTGCAAGTATTTTCTCCCATTTGGTAGGTTGCCTTTTCATTTTGTTGATGGTTTCTTTTGCTTGGCAGAAACTTTTCAGTTTGATGTAGTCTCACTTATTTTTGCTTTTGCTGCCTTTGCTTCTGGTGTCAAATCTAAAAAATCACCTCTAAATCTGAAGTCAGATAAAACTATGAGTTGCTTAAAATGTACATCCTGGTGATTTGATACATATACACTGTGAAAGGATTCCCCCCATCTAGTTAATTAATACATCACCTCCAGGCCAGCCAAACTTCTTGAAGGTGTTGTCCATACTGGCTCTGTACTGATGATCCCACTAACATATACCAGTACTTTTTTCAAGTTTGTGTATTTCTTTGAATAAAAAAAAGTATTTCTATTGTTTGCACTAAATTATGACTGGATTATGAACAGTGGCTCTGACTGGGATCTTAATAGATGTGATCTTTGAACTTAGTAATTTACCAATACTAGTTCTGCTCTGTCAATTTTCTCCAAGGATCCTTTGATATTCAAGTTGATTTCTCTTGCCCTCATTACTTCATTTTGACGTTGTAATGACTGAAATAGGTTATTTCTTAAAAGAAGGATCTACTATTGTTTGTCAGAGACATTAACTAGGTACCAGTCTAGCAAGTGAGGAAAATCATAAGAGATATCACTTACTAAATATATGTGACAATGAGTTTAGTGGCTAAAAAAACAGTTTCTGAGAAATAAAAATACATAGGACTAGTGTTTTGATTTCCTTTTTTTAATGAAAATGCTTCTTACAAAACATTTCATCCCCAATATAGTCTTAAGAGATATGGAAAATCAAACTTCTAGGTTTTAATCCTGGATTTGCTACTAATTTGTCCTATAACCAGTTATTTAACTTGGGACTCTGATTTCTCACCTGAGAAGGGGGATAACTGGCCCACATTTTGATTGTTATACAGCTCAAATGAAATAATATATTACTTATTACTGAAGTACAAGAGTTGCAAATGAAATGCAAATATATAATTTTCATTATTATTAGCACTCAGTGATGTAGCAGTGTTTGGCTCATGGTAATTGCTCAAAAGTCACAGCCATTATAACTATAATAATTGACCAAAGAAGCAATAGCCTGGCTCAGAAATTAACAATCAACCCTCCAAAACATCAAATGCAATAAATTCTAGTTCCAGGGATGAAGGATTCCTCAACTGTATGTGTTCAGGCTTTCTAAGAGTCAAACTTCTTTTTCTGTGGAAGAACCTGTAGCACCAGAATTCATCATAGATAGAGCAGTTCATGTTTAGACAGGGATAAATCCCACCTTACCCCACCACCTACTTTAATATATTGATATTTTCAATTATGAAATGGTTGGAAATTTTCTTTCAAAAGGAGAGAGGCATGCCTTTATTTTTCCCATCTATCATTGAACCAGGAAAGGAAGGTAACAACTCTTGGAGACCTATTCAGAGCTAAAATATAAACTATGGAAAAATCCATTCAAAAATCCTGTGCCTGTGTTAGTACTCTCAAATATCTGAATGTGTGTGTCTGTGTTTATACATGTGCATGCAGGCTTACCAAGGATAGCAGATACTGACTAGATCAAAGCAGTTATTTCTAAAACAACAAAATCCAGCAAAAACTAACACTTGGGAGCATATTCACCAGTTGCCTGACAGTCTAAATGTGGGTACTGATGGGGATCTGCCCAGGTGGAAGACAGCAGGAGAGCAAAGGGGGCCTTTTGCCCACTGGAAGATAAAACCAAAGATATCTGGTCTAATACTAAAATATAGGCATAACTTGGAGATATTGTGGGTTCGGTTCCAGACCACCTCAATAAAGAAAATAATGCAATAAAACGAGTCACATGAATTTTTTTTTTTTGGTTTCGCAGTGCATATGAAAGTCATGTTTACACTATACCGTAGTCTATTAAGTGCACAATAGCATTATTTCTAAAAGAAACAATATACAGGGCTTCCCTGGTGGCGCAGTGGTTGGGAGTCCGATTGCTGATGCAGGGGACGGGGTTCGTGCCTTGGTCCGGGAGGATCCCACATGCCGCAGAGCGGCTGGGCCTGTGAGCCATGGCCGCTGAGCCTGCGCGTCCGGAGCCTGTGCTCCACGGCGGGAGGGGCCACAGCAGTGAGAGGCCCGCATACTGCAAAAAAAAAATATATATATATATATATATACATACCTTAATTTAAAAATACTTTATTGCTAAAAAATGCTAACCATCATCTGACAATGCAGGGTTGCCACAAACCTTCAATTCGTAAAAAACAAACCAAAAAAACCCTCATCATTTGTGAAGCACAGTTAAGTGAGGTATGCCTGTATGAATGTCATAGAGGAAACCAAGTAATTAAAAAGGACAGGAGATAGAAGGGTTGAGGGAAGAAAAGGAAGAGGCTATTAGAAGATTAAACTTCCAGGAATAACGGAATTTTCCTTTGTGTCTTCATGGGTACGAAATGGTAACATCTCAGTGGTTTTGATTTCTGAATGAAAATGTATAACTTTTTGGAATTAAAAAAAAAGTCTAAATCAATATTCTGCATCAGCTCCTACCTGTTTGGCTCTTTGATCCTAAAATAATTCCTTCATGTTCACTATTTAGTGGATAACACAAAAGTGGGAGAGAAGGCTGACATGAGGACTACCTGCACAGTGACTTGCTTGATGCTGTTTTCAAGTTTTATTTCTTGTCAATTGCATTATGAATATAAAAAGAGTACTAGTTTAAAGAGGAAGGGAATTTTTCAATCAGGTTTCTCTTCCTGTGACTCAGTTTTCATATAAAAGCAACTGGAAGGCTTCCCTGGTGGCACAGTAGTTGAGAATCCACCTGCCAATGCAGGGGACATGGGTTCGATCCCTGGTCTGGGAAGATCCCACGTGCCACAGAGCAACTAAGCCCATGTGCCACAACTACTGAGCCTATGCTCTTAGAGCCCATGCTCTGCAGCAAGAGAAGCCACCGCAATGAGAAGCCCACATGCAGCAGTGAAGACCCAACACAGCCAAAAAAATAAAGGAAAAAAAAAAGCAACTGGGAATACTACTTCTGTATGGGGCACGTGTAAAAATTTTAATGGATTCTTTGTTCCTAAACCCCAAAATTCTAAATTTTTTTCTCTCAATGGACTTGAAATCATTTTAAGATGTGAAGTTATGATGATACTGTCTCTTCAACAGTATCCATCCCTTAAACATTTATAGTGTGTCAACACTGTGCTAGAAGTCAGAAACACTACAGGAACTCCTAATGCCTATATAGAAGGTACTATAGAAATGATGTGAAAGCACAGGATTCCAGAGACCAGATATGACAATGTTTAAGCCTCCAGCATGGGGACAAGATCTCCGAGATGACTCTGAAACTGCGTTTCCAGATGGAGAAGAAACGCTTACTGACCTGAGTCCTAGCTATGAAGGGATCCATCCCTCCTTTTCTGTTCTCTTCCCCTAGGGAAGGGCAGAATGGTGGGAAGACGGCCGGTGGAGTGTAGGGACTGTCACTTTTGTAGTCTGAAGAGGTCAGCTTCTCTAGAATAGAGCGCTGTAAACCAGCTCGGACCCCCACCCTCTCCAGAAATTAGGCGGATCCCAAACCATTCGCACCAGCTCCCAGAATAAAGTTGGCCTAGCTCAGCCCGGAGTGGTCTGAGCTCACTGCTACCGCGAGAGCAGTAGGAGTTCCGTATGAGCCTTAAGAGATCTTCACTAAGAGCGTGTGCAATTGGTAGCTTCAGCCTATCAACAAAAATAAGAAATCAAGCTAAACCTGTGCTTGCCCTCAGGAGTCCCTCCAGTCTGAGAGTTGGGCAGGCCTGAAGGCTCGGACTGCTTGCCAAGGCAGTAAGGATACTTGAGTCCTCACCTAAGAAACAGTCTAGCCACTGCAGCCTCTGGACGTATTCCGCTGGGAGGCACCACCCCTTGCGGCCCCGGTGGAGCGGTTTGGCACCAGCACACTCCGCTGCTGCGTTAGTCCTCCTGCTGTAGAGCAGTGGGGCTTTCCTGGCCAAGTCGCTCATGTATTCTCTGCGGATCCCGGAATCCACACATTTTCCCATGAAAACTGGGGAACTGTTTTGTCCTTTGGGCTTCTCTTCAATTGCTATTAGAAGTGTCTAGTGACCTCTAGTCTCCAGTACTATGAAACAGATTTGCCATTTGGTGCCTGGAGACTTGGTGAGATTTCCAGCTGGGTCTCACCACTTGGTTTCCTCGGGCTAATCGTGAGCCTTTCCAAGCCACGATTTTTCTTGACTATAGAGTGCACTTAGTAGGACCTTTCTTGACGTGATTGTGAAATTAAAATGACGTTAAACTTTTGAGAAGACTTCCCGGCAACAGGGTCCTGTGAAAATCAATAGTTTACTATGTAGTATGCACTATTCTAGAGATACAAGTTCACAAGAGATCTTAGGACTCTTGTTATCTCAACCCTTTTAATTTACAGCTAAGGGCTTCCCTGGTGGCGCAGTGGTTGAGAGTCCGCCTGCCAATGCAGGGGACATGGGTTTGTGCCCTGGTCCGGGAAGATCCTACATGCCACGGAGCGGCTGGGCCCGTGAGCCATGGCCACTGAGCCTGCGCGTCCGGAGCCTGTGTTCCGCAACGGGAGAGGCCACAACAGTGAGAGGCCCACGTACCGCAAAAAAAAAAAAAAAAAAGGAAACTGAGGACTTCCCTGGTGGCATAGTGGATGAGACTCTGTGCTCCCAGTGCAGGGGGCCTGGGTTCGACCCCTGGTCAGGGAACTAGATCCCACATGCATGCCGCAACTAAGAGTTCACATGCCACAACTAAGGAGCCCACATGCTGCAACCGAGGAGCCCGTGAGCCACAACTAAGGAGCCCGCCTGCCACAACTAAGACCCGGCGCAACCAAATAAATATTAAAAAAAAAAGAAAAGGAAACTGCCTCCTACTATCAAAACTCATTGACACCACCTCGTTGTCTTGTCTACTATATGGCCTCATGACCTCCATTCTTGCTCCTCTTCCCCTCACTCTACAAAATATCAGTCTCTGGATATCCAGTCACTGTTGTTGAAGTCTTTTCCAAATGACATACTGTTGTTGCTTTGTTTAAGATTCTTTAATGTCTCTCCATGACCATGAGAAATTTTTTAGCTTGGCACAATAAGTCCTTCATGACCTGGCCATCCTCTAACCTCACCTTTCGCTTTTATACTTTATAATCCAACAATGTCAAGTACTTAGCTTTGACATTGTTGTCAGGTACTTTGACATTACTTGTAGCTGGCTGTATACATCATGTAATTTCATTATTCCATTTCTTTGCACAAATTATACCTTCTGCCTCCTATCTTTTAACCCAATAACTGAATATAGAAAATCATTATAAAAATTAACTAAAATAATTGAAAACTTCATACATAAGTACATTTATGGCAGTTCAATTCATGATATAAAAATTCAAACAGTCTAAATACCCGATAATATAGCGATAAGTACTATGGTATAGCCACACAATGGAATGTCATGTAATCATTAACATTTTAAATAAGTTGTATGTAAAATTTTATTTTTTTTAAATGACACCAATAAAAATATAAAAAATACAGAAAAGCATGAAGAACATAAAGATAACCAAATATCCTCTCAAAGAAACCCACTAATAACATTTTTGTATACATCCAATGTTTTCCCCATGGAAATATCTGTATAAATATAAATAGAATCTTACCCCATAGAGTTCTATATCTTGTACTTTTAACACCATAAGTATATTTTTATTATAACACTCTTGGAAAATATAAGTTTTAATGACTGCATAAGATTACATCATGTAGATGAACCATAATTTATATGACTTTTCCCCTATTTAGGGGGGAGGGCAGCATAGAAATATTATAATAAATATCTGTGTACGTTTATCTGTGTACGTGTTCTAATGTGGTTCAGAATGCTTAGCCCAGACCCACCACTTTCTGGAGAAACCTATTTGAACATCAGCCCTTACAACCATGTTATATGCCTTATCACTTCATCCCTGGGCATGTCTGAGAGCACCAGAGTGAACATCTGATACAAAGCAGGCCAATCCAAAGGCTTACCGGTAGCCTATAGTTTGGCCTGGTCTCAGACTTGTCAGGAGGTAGTAGTTATAAGTTGAGCCAATCATCTTCCCCTACTCAGAAATCTAAACAGAGACCCAGAAGTTACAAGTTAGTGATGGGCAATAAAATTGAAAACAATATATTCAAGGATGTGGTGGCAATTATAAGCATACACAGAGTGAGTAAACAGGAGGTCAGTCTGTAGAGAAGAGAGGAATAACCAAAGAGAAACAAAAGTTCTTGAAAGAGTAGCCTCCTTGTCTAATGGCTTTCTACGGCAAATTCTCATATTGAAGCTTCTGTCCTAGTGTTTTCTTTTTCTTTTTTGGTGAGATTTTAAAACATAATGTTATATAACTCAATTTTTATATGAAATAACTTAAGTGGATCTCTGTTCTTTGCAAATAGAACTACCCTAATAACACAACAATGTAAAGCAATTATACTCCATTAAAGATGTTTAAAAAAAAAAATGAAGTACCCTAATAGAGTGTAACTCTATTTCCACAGGATATACACTAGATATGAAATCACTATAGGACAAAGAATAATAACAATTTTAAGGCTTATAATTGGCCAAATAGCTTTACCAAAGCATGTCAATTTACCCTCAACATAAGTAGTGTGTAAGTATCAATCATTCTGTACTCTCACTAAAAATAACTATTACAATTTTTGTTAATGATAGTGGTATTTTCATTGCTTTAATCTGTTGACGTCCTTTGCCATTTTTTAAAGTTGGTGTCCATCTCTTGTATTAACTTATAAAAGTTCATAACTGTCCTAATCAGGGCAAATATTTTCCCTGTTGTCTTGACTTCCATATGTTCTTAACCTATAGTTTAAATTTTTTTAATGTGGTCAAATTCCTAGGTATTTTTTCTGAGTTCTTCCATTTCATCAAACTCTCAAAAAATGCATGTGTGTTTTCAACCATGGAAAAACCCACTTTGGTGAATTTTAAACATTTTATGTTTAAAATGGTAGAACCTCCTCTAAAAGAAAAAAAAGAAAGAAATCTTGTGCTAATCTTGAACGTGAATCAGAAAAGATGCATGGGGTTAACTTGTGGCTTTGTTTTTGATGAACCAGGCTTCGTGAAACCATATGGAGGTTCATGGAACACAGCTTGAAAACCTGTGCTTTAATCAATATATATTAGATCAGTATATATGATATAGGTCATGAGACGAAAGCCTAATTTTATTTTTCACGAAAGAGTTAAATAATTTTCTCAGCACCATTTACTGAATAATCCTTCTATACATAAATCTTTTATCATATGTAAAGTATTTAAGCATATCTACTTAATGTTTTATATATATATATGTAATCCATATACTGGTTTATTTTTAAGCTATTTAGTAATAACTGAGCATCCTGAACATTTTTTCAAATGTACAATCAAGTTCTCAATATTTTAACTTCAATATATCATTTATTATATGTTAGGGCAATCTCATTAATCTTTCTTATAATTATCTTTGCTCTTCTCCAATATCTATTTTTCTTAAAAGACTTTAGAATACTTTTTTCAATTTCACATCTCATTGGGATTTTGATGAGATTGGAAATAAATCTATAAATTAAGAACATCCGCTCTATACAAGTCCCTTTATTTTCAATTAAATGTTTTGTTTTTCATTATTTTCATTCTACATTTTTGCTATTTGTTCCTTTTAATTTAGTATTTCAAACCCTTTTTTGCACCCATTGTATTTTTCTGATTATTACAAGAGTTTAGGAAACTTGGTTTTTATATTATTACCCACCTTAATGGGTTTAATCAGTTCATTTAAAATTAACCTTTAAAAGTATATTGTAGGCATGCTTTTGTTTGCCTAATAAACATTTGCCTATTCTTTTATATCAATAAATCAATATTGAGCAATCAGTCAATTGAAAATTGGTCAATTGACCAATATCATTTTGCTTTAATCTTTTCTGTTGTAATAGCATATAAGTAAAATTTTAATTCAATCAAGGGTTTTCAAAACTTTTTAAGGGGAGATTTAACCTATTTTGATAAATTTGATTTCCTCTCACCTTGATCCATGTTCTCCAATTTTTTAGATCATCTTCATGTTGTTTTTGTTTTCTGTCTTTTGCTATAGGCACTGAATATTCTTTGCTTTTATCTTCTCTGTTTTGAAAGAAATATGTTTTTAGTTATTTTAGTTGCAATTTCTAACTTTGTAAAAAAATATTTAGACCTTTATTTCTAGAGTTGTTAAAGTCAAGAAGAAAATGTAATGAATCCATGCTATTTACGGTCAGAGATGTAGCACACTTTCTTTTGCTGTCCTTCCCTCATTTGGTAGCCAAATTTAGCAAATAAAAACACAGGGTGCTGTTAAGTTTGAATTTATATGAACAAATAATTTGTTAGTATAAGTTCCATGCAATATTTGGGACATACTTAATACTAAAAAATTATCATTGTATATCTGAAAATCATACCTAACTGGGTGTCCTGGATTTTATCTGATAACCCTACTTTCCCATCCAGATTTTAACATATAATGCTTCTATACTCAACATTTGTATATTAAATATTTTCTTGTACAACTATTTAATAGTTTTGAAGTTTTGTAAACAAATTAACAATTATTCAAGACTTAACTGCATGTTTAACTGATTTTAGTGTTTGTTACCAGTTCTTTTATACTATGACTTCCACATTCTTGAGCTCTCTTTAAGAAAGGTACATATTTGATATGTTTTCTGTTTTCTTATCTAATTTGTTACCTACAAACATAAAAGACAATTTAGTTGATAAGATAAACTATGGGCGATAACATTTTTCAGCCTCACAATTCTGAAGGTGTTATTCTGTTGTCTTTTGACAATTACTGTTGCAGAGGTCTTTATCCATTTTCCCTCTTTGGTTTTTTTAGAAAACCAGAATTTTTCCACACCTCCTAGTGTCTGAACCTATGAATAAATGTGGAAAACTGGGAAGGGGAATGGGTGAGAGTGTATTATGGTAACCTCATAGTGCAGCACCCCTGCAACAAAAGGCTGGTTCTTGAGTTTTCTGGGTGACAGAAATAACATCTCTAAGATACCCTATCTTGGATAAGGGTCATACATTGTTTTCCAAATTTACTGGCCCTTTAGTTAGTTCTTCAACATTTGAGAACTTGTTGTCTACCAGTTTGAGTTTCAAGTTTTGTGTGTTTTCATTTTTTTTCTGTAGCTTCTTAGGGACTTTACAGGTGAGTCAAGATGCTATTTCATTTATAGCTAGCCAATTTCAATTCAAACCAAAATATAAGAAAATGTTTTGAAGTCAGTGAAAATATAAAATTGAACATACAGTATGACTTCATGCACATGAAAATGCACAGGAAAAAAGGCTTAGAATGAAACAGGATGAAAAGTTTTCTTCTTGACTCTTCTATATATTTTATAATGACTATGCATAATATTTATTGTAGAAAAAGAAAATACATTTTAATTTAAAATATCCTCCTAAGGATCTCCTCTTGAAGCAAATGATTTTTAGTAGGAATTAGGGGAAACAATAAATGTTGCTTGGGATTATTTGGGTTATTTACAGAATTTTCTTCCCAGCAGCATTTACTGGGCTTAAGGTGAAGCTTTGATTAAAGCTGTTATAACTAAATGAACAGAATTATAAGGCTGTTCTTCTGCAATTACTTTGAAGATGTGAATTCTGATCGAACCCCTTATAATACTCATGGCATTTATGAATCTTTTCTCCCATGTGGACTCTTTGATGAATTCGAAGAGCTGAGCTATGGCTGAAACCCTTACCACACTTAGCACATTGATAAGGCTTCTCTCCTGTGTGGACCCTCTGATGAATGTGAAGATTTGAGCTGTGACTAAAGCCCTTTCCACAGTCATCACATTTATAGGGTTTTTCTCCTGTGTGGACTCTCTGATGAATGAGAAGATGAGAACGCTGACTGAAGCCCTTCCCACACTGTTCACATTTATAGGGTTTCTCTCCAGTATGTACTCTTTGGTGAGTGTGAAGTTTGGAACTCTTGCTGAAGCCCTTCCCACATTCATGACAAGTATAGGGCTTCTCCCCTGTATGGACCCTCTGATGAATGCGAAGATCTGAGCTGTGACTGAAGTCCTTCCCACAGTCGTCACATTTGTAAGGCTTCTCTCCTGTATGCACCCTCTGATGGATTTGAAGATTTGAGCGCTGGGTAAAGCCCTTACCACAGTCATCACATTTATAGGACTTTTCTCCTGTGTGGACTAACTGATGGATTCGAAGATTTGAACTCTGACTGAAGCCCTTACCACACTCATCACACTTATATGGTTTTTCTCCTGTGTGGACTCTCTGATGAACATGAAGTACTGAACTCCGACTAAAACTCTTACCACACTGATCACACTTAAAAGGCTTCTCTCCTATGTGAAGTCTCTGGTGAATGTGAAGTAATGAATTTCTACCGAGGTCCTTATCACACTGCAGTCTATAGAGTTTCTCTTCTGTGTGGACTCTTTGATGACAGTGAAGACTGGAGATCTGACTGAAGCTCTTACTACACACATTACATATATAAGGTACCTCCCCTGGGTGGACTCTCTGATGAAAGTGAACACCGAAGCTCTGACTAAAATTACTGGCACCTTCATTACATCTGTACGGCTTCTTACCTATGTGGATTCTTGGATGTCTGTATAGGTCTGATCTCTGAGTGAAGCATGCTGTGCTGATGGAGCATGGATACAACTTTTCTCCAAGTTGATTTCTCTTGTGAACACACTGTGAGTTCCAATAATAACTTTCTTTACATTTATTATATCCACAGTATTTCTCTTCCACAGAGCCTTTCAGCAGGTCATTTTGGCATATCTCCCCAATGTACTCTGGAAGGGCTTCCTCTCCTGGGATATAAGAATGCGGACCTATGAGCTTCTGTTTTCTTTCCACAGAGAGATTTTTCCTGGATATGACAACATGGTATCTGCGTCCTTGAAAACCACGTGAATCACTCACATAGATTTCTCTACCATTGTCTTCAGTGTGTTTTGTTTCTAAGGATTGACAAGGTATAAACTTCGTATATTTTAAGTTCCTGGGAATTTTACCTTCAAAAGTCAGTTCATAGTTCCCAAACCCTGGTCCTTGTGTGAAGAGTATTAACCACTCTTGAGAGTGAGAAAGGTGTTGCTGCTTTAGGTCTTTGGAATCTATACCTTGAACCATTTCCACATAGATCTGATTATCATATATCTGAGTGCTGGCATTCCTCCAGCCTTGCCAGCAGGAAAGATGTTCATGTTCAAAATATCTGAATCTTTCTTCTTGGAGTCTGTAGCTCTCTTTCCAGTTTCCTAGAAAAATAAGCAGATAACCCAGTGGTAAGATGAAAGCTGTGCTTAAAAATTTCCAAGTATCTCAATCAACAAGCTCCAGAATTACAGGAATATATGTGTAGGTGCAAGTGGGAAAGAAGTGTTATGACTTAGGCTGCTCCATATTTGGGTGAGGAATTCATTTGTTTTTTCATCCATAGATGTATTCATTCATTCAACAAACATATCTTGAGCATCTACTACTTACCAGGTACTGTTAGAAATAGAAGAGAAAGCCTGACTGGTTTAATGGAAATAGTCTTAAAGACTGAGATTTAATTAGATTACTCTATTTGGGACATTATTGTAAGAAATAAAATATTGTTTCTATTTTTCTGTTCTAAAATAGTATAGTAGATTGTGGGAAAAAATTCTCTACTTTATCTACATCTTTGAGTGTTCCCCTTACACAGTGACTCTAGGCTTGGCTATATAATTTGCTTTGGCCACTAGGACCAAAGTGAGACAAGCAGAGATTCGCAAAGTGCTTGTGCATTGGGGCTTGGTCTCTCTTGCTGGTTTTGAAAGTCCTGTGATCACCACCATGTAAATGAGCCTGGGCTGGCCTCCTTGAAGAGAGACATATGGTCAATACATGCCTGTTATAACACTGATACTGACCAACTGCCATTCAGGCTGTCCAGCTTCATCTTAGACCATCCAGCCCCAATCAAGTCACTCAATGATAGAAGATCCATCTAACCAACTAGAATCATGAAAAATAACACAGTTTGTTTTAAGTCACTAAGTTTGGGGTAGTTTGTTATACAGCAAAAGCTAACTTACAAATAGAACATGAAGAGAGAACAAATTGAGGACTGCACAAAATTATGGGCAGAAATCTGTGCTTTAAGTGTAATCTAGAAAATAAGTAAGAATCACAAATACCTATTAATTACACAGCCAAAATGTTTTGGAAGATATCTTGCTTTCTTTACCTTCTATTTCTCATGTGATTTAAGAACCATTTTTGAGAATGGTTCTTCTACCTCAATATAGCACCCTAATAACCAAAATACTCAACAAAACTAGTCCCAGCCAGATGGCTTCACAGGTGAATTCTACCAAACATTTAGAGAAGAGCTAACACCTATCCTTCTCAAACTCTTCCAAAATATAGCAGAGGGAGGAACACTCCCAAATTCATTCTACAAGGCCACCATCACCTTGATACCAAAACCAGACAAGGATGTCACAAAGAAAGAAAACTACAGGCCAATATCACTGAGGAACATAGATGCAAAAGTCCTCAACAAAATACTAGCAAACAGAATCCAACAGCACATTAAAAGTACCATACACCATGATCAAGTGGGGTTTATTCCAGGAATGCAAGGATTCTTCAATATACGCAAATCAATCAATGTGATACACCATATTAACAAATTGAAGGAGAAAAACCATATGATCATCTCAATAGATGCAGAGAAAGCTTTTGACAAAATTCAACAGCCATTTATGATAAAAACCCTGCAGAAAGTAGGCATAGAGGGAACTTTCCTCAACATAATAAAGGCCATATATGACAAACCCACAGCCAGCATCGTTCTCAATGGTGAAAAACTGAAAGCATTTCCACTAAGATCAGGAACGAGACAAGGTTGCCCACTCTCACTACTGTTATTCAATATAGTTTTGGAAGTTTTAGCCACAGCAATCAGAGAAGAAAAGGAAATAAAAGGAATCCAAATCACAAAAGAAGAAGTAAAGCTGTCACTGTTTGCAGATGACATGATACTATACATAGAGAATCCTAAAGATGCTACCAGAAAACTACTAGAGCTAATCAATGAATCTGGTAAAGTTGCAGGATACAAAATTGATGCACAGAAATCTCTTGCATTCCTATACACTAATGATGAAAAATCTGAAAGTGAAATCAAGAAAATACTTCCATCTACCAGTGCAACAAAAATAATAAAATATCTAGGAATAAACCTACCTAAGGAGACAAAAGACCCTTATGCAGAAAATTATAAGACACTGATGAAAGAAATTAAAGATGATACAAATAGATGGAGAGATATACCATGTTACTGGATTGGAAGAATCAACATTGTGAAAATGAATCTACTACCCAAAGCAATCTACAGATTCAATGCAATCCCTATCAAACTACCACTGGCATTTTTCACAGA
The DNA here is from genome assembly GCF_963455315.2 of Globicephala melas. NCBI lineage: Eukaryota > Metazoa > Chordata > Mammalia > Artiodactyla > Delphinidae > Globicephala > Globicephala melas. Next base: position 47,822,872 of record NC_083321.1, on the reverse strand, counting down.
ACTAGAACAAAAAATCTCACAATTTGTATGGAAACACAAAAGACCCCGAATAGCCAAAGCAATTTTGAGAACGAAAAATGGAGCTGGAGGAATCAGGCTTCCTGACTTCAGACTATACTACAAAGCTACAGTAATCAAGACAGTATGGTACTGGCACAAAAACAGAAAGATAGATCAATGGAACAGGATAGAAAGCCCAGAGATAAACCCATGCACATATGGTCACCTTATCTTTGATAAAGGAGGCAGGAATGTACAGTGGAGAAAGGACAGCCTCTTCAATAAGTGGTGCTGGGAAAACTGGACAGCTACATGTAAAAGAATGAAATTAGAACACTCCCTAATACCATACACACAATAAAAAAAACCTCAAAATGGATTAAAGACCTAAATGTAAGGCCAGAAACTATCAAACTCTTAGAGGAAAACATAGGCAGAACACTCTGACATAAATCACAGCAAGATCCTTTTTGACCCACCTCCTAGAGAAATGGAAATAAAAACAAAAATAAACAAATGGAACCTGATGAAACTTCAAAGCTTTTGCACAGCAAAGGAAACCATAAGACGAAAAGACAACCCTCAGAATGGGAGAAAATATTTGCAAATGAAGCAACTGACAAAGGATTATCTCCAAAATTTACAAGCAGCTCATGCAGCTCAATAACAAAAAAACAAACAACCCAATCCAAAAATGGGCAGAAGACCTAAATAGACATTTCTCCAAAGAAGATATACAGACTGCCAACAAACACACGAAAGAATGCTCAACATCATTAATCATTAGAGAAATGCAAATCAAAACTACAATGAGATATCATCTCACACCAGTCAGAATGGCCATCATCAAAAAATTTACAAACAGTAAATGCTGGAGAGGGTGTGGAGAAAAGGGAACCCTCCTGCACTGCTGGTGGGAATGTGAATTGGTACAGCCACTATGGAGAACAGTATGGAGGTTCCTTAAAAAACTACAAATAGAACTACCATATGACCCAGCAATCCCACTACTGGGCATATACCCTGAGAAAACCATAATTCAAAAATAGTCATGTACCAAAATGTTCATTGCAGCTCTATTTATGATAGCCTGGAGATGAAGACAACCTAAGCACCCATCATCGGATGAATGGATAAAGAAGATGTGGCACATATATACAATGGAATATGACTCAGCCATAAAAAGAAACGAAATTGAGCTATTTGTAATGAGGTGGATAGACCTAGAGTCTGTCATACAGAGTGAAGTAAGTCAGAAAGAGAAAGACAAATACTGTATGCTAACACATATATATGGAATTTAAGAAAAAAAAATGTCATGAAGAACCTAGGGGTAAGAAAGGAATAAAGACACAGACCCACTGGAAAATGGACTTGAGGATATGGGGAGAGGGAAGGGTGAGCTGTGACAAAGCGAGAGAGAGGCATGGACATATATACACTACCAAACGTAAGGTAGATAGCTAGTGGGAAGCAGCCGCATAGCACAGGGATATCAGCTCGGTGCTTTGTGACCACCTGGAGGGGTGGGATAGGGAGGGTGGGAGGGAGGGAGACGCAAGAGAGAAGAGATATGGGAACATATGTATATGTATAACTGATTCACTTTGCAGTAAAGCAGAAACTAACATACCGTTGTAAAGCAATAATACCCCAATAAAGATGTTAAAAAAAAAAAAAACTGGTCCCAGAATAAACTAACCTTATTCCCTAAGAGTCGGGATAATTTACCTACTGACATGACATTTGTGTAGTTCTCCCACATGACCTCTCTGTAGAGCTTTTTTTGAGAAGAATCCAAGAATTTCCACTCCTCCCAAGTAAAATTAACAGTCACATCTTCAAATGTTACTGCCATCTGGTCGAAGATCAGGCTTTCCAGGAAGAAGAAATCTAAGTGAGAAGATGGACAAAGAAAAAGACATTCAGCAGGTAACATAAGTGGTAAACCAAAAAGAAAAAGAAATAACTCCAATAATGAAGAAAAACAAGAAAGGTAAGAGGAGACATAATAAGAGGTCAAGTACTTAAATAATGTATCCAATCACTGAACACCATCACCATCATAAGAAACATTTATATAGCATTTGTCTGCTAACCACTGAGCCAAGTAAGTACTCTTCACATATACTTCAAGTAATCCTCACAGCAATCCTATGTTGTAGATACTATTATTATCCTCATTTTACACATTAGTAATAATGGTTGAAAAAGATTAATTCCCAAGATCATGGACCTGGAGGTACTGCAGCTAGGACCCAGGTCTACATACTCTGGACCAGAACTATTTGCCAACTGTAACAATATTGCTTCATGTTGCTTATATTATTGCTTCATGGTTGATCACTTTAGACTGTTTACTTCCCACTGTGAGATGAGGAATTAGATTACCACCCGTAGCATTAGCACTAATTTTCTGGTTAAATCAATAAGCAGTACTTATATAATTTTGAATATGATTATATACCATTTTTTGTGGGGGGGAATTACCTGTTTAATTTTTATTTAATAAATTTACTGTCCTCAATTTTTTGATTTTTCAAAAGGCTTTATATAATCTATTTTATCAAGTGTCTCATCCCCTCACCCACCCCTTTTACTTTGGAAAAGTCCATCATCCTGCCCCAGTCAGGGCCGGCTACTCGTTAGTGCTCCATTTCAAGTTCATATGACTCTTCTTCTTTTGTGATTTTACACCATTAACTGGGAGGCACATAACAACATGAGTTCAATCAAGCCTGTGAATGTTAAGCCTGTGGCCATCGAAGAAAGCAAAGGTGAGAAACAGGTGAGGTTTTCTTCAAAGGAGAATGTCCAAACACGGTTACTAGGAAAGATTCCCAAGCATCATTTGAATCACTGTATGCCTTACGTCTTTATTACTATACCTCATAAGTGGCTCATAAGAATTCGAGAGTGAAAAGAATTTTTCTCAAAACTGCTTCACTGTTTATAAGCTTTTAGTGTTGCTAAGACTGATTTAAAGAACAAACAAACTGTAATTCCTTTGTGGGCAACTTTTTCTTTCCTCTCTGGAAATATTTTAGGGTCTTCTTTTGTGGCTGGCCCTCTGCCCCAAATGGTGTATGGATTTGAGCCTCTCCGAAGTTCACAGGGCTCATCAGTTCCTTTCTTGTCTGTATTACCCTGCTGAGTATTCTAGGATGTAACATCTTCAGCCCTATGTGGCTCTTACCACTATGCCAACTGTTGCCATCCAGGATTTTGTTAAAATTTCTCATTTGCTGATGGCTCTTCGGCTTCATCATTGTAAGTTCATAAATTTCTTGGTTTTTTACTATATCTATGCAGTTTTAGAAAGTAGAAGAGATAAATGCATGTATTCTAACTGTCTAAAAATATTTTAGTAGAAAGAATAAATCATAAGTTGGTTATGTGACAAATTCATTTTTCTTTGATGACACATTCTCAATTGTAAAGTTCAATTTAAAATGTTCAGTATATACTAATATTTAGGAATTTATTTTAAAAAATATACTAGAGAGTAAGAGCCTCATTTTTTTTTTTTACTGAAAGTTCATAAAAATTATAACAATGCTGAAGTAATATAAGTAAAAATTAAGTCTACCCTCCCCAAATAATTTAAGAAATAACCACTATAGTTTTCACTGTGTCCTTACGGACCTTTTTTCATACATACATACCCCACTAATGTTTTCTTCATAACACAGACGTGATAATTCTGCAGTCTGCTTTTTTTCCATAATATGTAGTATACAACTTCCCGTTTCAGTACATATAGGCCTATGTTATTCGTTGTGATTTTAAAATATGTCCAGAAATTATTTGATACCTTTCCCTTCAAAAGGTGGAGCCTAATTCCCCACCCCTTGAATGTGGCCTGGGTTAGGGACTTACTTCTGATGAACAGGAAAAAAAAGCAGAAGGGGAAGCAATGGTGTGCAGCTTTCAAGACTAGCTCATAAAAGGCACTGCAGCTTCCTCCATGCTTTTTTTCTTGGATCAGTCACTCTAGGAGAAGCTACCTAACACACTGTATGAATAGTTAGGCAGCCCTGTAGAAAGGCCCATGTGGTGAGGAACTGAGGCCTTCTGTCCTCAGTAAGAAATGAGGCATCTGCCAACAGCCATGTGAGTGAACCATCTTAGAAGTGGATCCTCCAGCCCCAGTGAAGGCTTCCAATGAACTGTAGTCCTGCTGACAGCTTGACTGCAACCTCGTGTGAAACCCTGAGCCAGAACCACACTGCTATACTGTTCCCAGATTCCTGACCCTTAGAAACTGAGATAATAAATGTTTGTTGTTTTAAGCTGCTACATATAATTTATTATGCAGAAATAGATGGTTGATGTATTGTTGTAAAAGTTGCATAGCATTTCATGTTATGATGTTCCAAAATTTAACTGTTCCCATACTGATGAAGATTATTTCCAGTTTTCTGGCTATCATAATACAGCAGTGAACAACTCTCTTAAATACATCATTGAACACTCGTAATATTTCTAGAAGATACATTTCCAGAATTAGAACCACCAGGCATGTGCATTTCAGTTTACTAAAAAACACTGTAAAACTTTGAAAATATTTTTAAAAATTTGTTAAAAATATTCTCCCCCACTAGAAAGTTAAAAGCGGAATACCTACATTCAAAATTAGTAAGTACAAGTCTATAGAGGAAAAAAATTATAGAAAGCATAAATTAAGATGGCAAGTAAAATTATTAATAGACAAAAGGATACTAAAACAGTTTTAAAATATAGAGGCATATTGCTTAGAAGACACTCCAAACTACTGAATTCTGGAAGATTAAAAATGAAAAGACAGGCTAATCTATAACAGAAAATTACAGACAAAAATAAAGTAGGGGCTTCCCTAGTGGCGCAGTGGTTGGGAGTCCGCCTGCCGATGCAGGGGACGCGGGTTCGTGCACCGGTCCAGGAAGATCCCACATGCCGCAGAGCGGCTGGGCCCGTGAGCCATGGCCGCTGAGCCTGCGCGTCCGGAGCCTGTTGCTCCGCAACGGGAGAGGCCGCAGCAGTGAGAGGCCCGCGTACCGGAAAATAAATAAATAAATAAAGTAGGTTTTGCAATATTAAGATTACATAAGGTAAAATCAAAGGAAAAAGTATTACCCGAGATTAACAGAGTAATTTTATGAGAAATGAAATTATTGCTCTTGGTGTACCACCCACCAGAATTAAGATTTTATCAGAATTGCTCCCAGACTGTATATCAGAGGGTGGGGGGGTGAGAGAAGATGGGGACCATATGATAGCAAAAATAACAGTAATTATAGTAAATGTGAATAGCTTAATCTCACAGATTAAAAGACACAGATTTGTTGGTTAAAAAAATGAGATTCAACATGTGGTTTAGAAGAGACACACTAAAAAGAAAAAAAACATGGGAATAAAAGGACGGAACAACATATTCCACACAAATATGAACCAAAAGAAAGCTGTAGTGACAAACTTAACTTCAGCTGAGATAAAATTTATGGCAAAAAATTCGTAACTATGTGTGGTGATGGATGTTAACTAGACATATTGTGGTGATCATTTTACAATATATACAAATATAGAATCATGTTGTATACCTGAAACTAATGTCAGTTATATCCCAATAAAAAATTTATGGCAAAAATATAAGGGACAAAAACACAGTTTTTTTTCTGTATTAATAAATAGTAAGACCAAAAAATATCCATTATAATTAAACTGCACCCACAAATAAAATTTCAAAATGTATTAAGTAACAACTATCGTAAGTTCAAGGAGATATAATATATACACCATTGATTGTAATTATAGATATTAATACACTCCTCTCAGAAAATTATAGATCAAGTAAAACCAAAGAACTCAACGATATAAAGACTAAACAGTACAATTAATACTCGAATTATTTTTTCTGTGTTGAATTCTATACTCTCAAAACACTAAATACACATTATTTTCATGAACCCACAATACTGTTACAAGATTGACCATGTATTGGTCTATAAAAGGAATCTCAATAAATTCCAAATTATCAACATAATGCAGAATACATTCTCTAGATACAAGGTAATAAAATTAGGAACTATTAACAATGGAATTTAAAAATCCACACTTCTGGAACCCAAGTAACATATTAAATAGCCCTTAAATTTAAAAGGAAAATATAATGATAATTAAGAAAATTTGAATTGAATAATAATAATTACACATCAAAATTTTCAAGACCCAGATAAATAAGTACTAAAAGGAAATAAGAATGGCTACATATAATCAGCCTAAGCATTCAACTCAGAAACTCAGAAAACAAAAACCCTCCCCCTCTAAAAAAAAAGAGCAAACTTCAAAAAAGAAGGATAAAGCTGAAAGTCAAAGGGGCAATAAACAAATAGATGATGTGGAAATGCATAAGGCCAAAAGATGCTCTTAAAAATTTAATGTCAAAAAAAAAATTAATAAGTCAGATCTCTGCAAGTCTAATTTTCTTTTGAAAAGATGATTATAAACAAAATACTGGACAAAATGAGGAAATAACCACAGACATAAGACTTAAAATAATACAAGAGCATTATGAACTATATGCAAATACACTTGAACATCTATATAAAAGGACAAATTCCTAGTACACAATGCCAATATAAAATGCCAAAATAGATTTTAAGAGTAATACAAAATTACATACCAGTAGGTATTAAAGGAAACTGAAATGGCAGCCAAGATTCTTTCTCCCTCCCCCAAAATCAAAGGCCCAAAGAGTTTTACAGTTGAGTTCTCGCAAATGTTCAATTAACAGTTAATTACTATTATAATCAAATTGTTTTAGAAAATAGAAAGTGAAAATTACTAGCTCATTATATGGCCAGTGTAATATTGATTACAAGACCTGATAAGAACAATACAAAAGAAAACTATAGGCCCATTTTTAAGTTTGATAGATATGTAAAAAATCCTAAATAGATATTAGCTAACTGAATTCAGATATGTGTGAAAAAATGATAAAGCATAATTTATAACAGGAATGGAGGACAGTTCAACATGAGAAAATTAATCAACATAATTCACTATACTAATAGACTACAGAAGAAAACCACAATTATCTCAACTGATGCAGAAAAATTGTGTGATAAAGATCATAATGTTCACCGCCTATAAAGGTCTTACAAAAACTTTTAGCCAACTAGAAATACAAAGAAACTACCTAAATTGGTAAAGGTTATATACTGATACTAAGAATCTACATCAAACATTAAGCTTAATGGAGAAATTTTATATGTATTTCCTTTACGATGGTAACAAGATAAGAATGCCCACCATCACCACTGCTTTCAAAATAGTACTAACGGTTCTGACAAATACTATAAGAAAAGAAAAAGAAATAAGAAGCTAAGGATTAGAAGAAAAAACATAAAATGTCATTATTTGCATATGTTATGGCAATCTACCTAGAAAAACAAGAGTATGTGGATAAACCATAAACTTATGAAAAAGCTCAGCAAAATTACCAGACACAATAAAGCAAAAGCATCACGGTATCAGCAATCAACTACCAGAAAACAAGATACTCACAACATCAAAAAAACCCAAAAAACAACTATCTCATAAAAAGATAGTTTTATCTTTGAAGACAACTTTCAAATTCCAATAAAGTAGAAAAAAGATTATCTGAATAAAGGGAGGAGCATGCCTCCATGTTCTTGGATGAGATGACTCAAATTCAATATACCTCCAGTCGAATTTCTAGCTGGATTTTTTGAGGAACACGATATACTTTTTTTCCCTAAAATTCATAGGGAGGGAAAAGAAGTCCATAAAGACTTAAGTAAACCAAGCAGGAAGACTTGTTCTACTAGATACTGACATACCACCAAACTACAGTAGTAAAATCAGAAGAAATAGACCAGTAGAACAGAATTGAGGACTCAGAGCCTAAGCAATGTACTTGTTTATATATGAAAACTTATTAACAATAAAGATGGCATTAAAAATCAAAGAAGAATGGATTATTTACACTAGATGGTGGTGTGAAACTGATTAACTTTATGAGAAAAGATAAAGCTGGATTCCAATTTGATATCTCATACAATGGGACACTAGATGGATTAAACACTTAAATGTTAAAGGGAAAGTTATAGAGTTAGTAAAAGAAAATGTTAGGATTGAAAAACATTTACCATTGTTAAATGAATCCAAGGGCCAGTTCTTTGGGGGGAAAATATTAACAATAAAATAGATCAATCCCTGACTAGCTATAAAAGAAAAGAAAAAGGGGTTGGCACAAAGAGAAAAAAGTTAGAAATGAGATTAGTGAAAAAGCAACAGATAAAAACTTAATTGAACATTAGGTGGGCACTTTCCACCATTCTTTAGAACATAAATCTGAATGGGAAATGTATTTTTTCCTAGAAAACCATTTGATATAGCCCCAAGAAAAGGGAAAAATTCTGAACAGATCAGATATTTTGAAAGAAACTGGTCAAGTTATCAAAGAAATATGACCTTCACAATAACAACCCAAAAGTTTCCTTAAATGAATTCTTTCAGATTTGCAAAGAACAGATAATGTGATTCTATTAAACTATTCCAAGGCATATAAAAGAGTTATCAAAAATTTTAAGAAACTCAGGAAAACACTGAGACAGCAAAATCACAAAACTACAGATCTATATTACTAATGAATATTGACATAAACTTCAGAAATAAACTAAAACATAAGGCCAATAAAATGCAGCAACACCTGTGTTTATAATCTACTGCCACACAACTAGTTACTTCAAAACTGAGTGGCTTAAAACAATAATTATTATATTTCATGGTTTCTCTGGGTCAGAAATTCATGGGTAGCTTGGCTGGGCAGTTCTGGTTTGGACCTCTCATGAGAGTGATGTTGAGCTGTCAGCTAGTGCTGTATAAAACTATACATATAAATAAAAAGAAGATTCACTTTATACAAATTTAAGTCATATAAACAAAGAAGTCCTTAAAAGTAAAAGGCAAATGATAACCTAAAGAAATATTTACAGCATATAACAAATGGCTTCCATATTTTTTTTTTCCCTTTTTTTTTTTTTTTTTTTTTTTTTTGCAGTACGCGGGCCTCTCACTGTTGTGGCCTCTCCCATTGCGGAGCACAGGCTCCAGACGCGCAGGCTCAGAGGCCATGGCTCACGGGCCCAGCCGCTCTGCCGCATGTGGGATCTTCCCGGACCGGGGCACGAACCCGTGTCCCCTGCATCGGCAGGTGGACTCTCAACCACTGTGCCACCAGGGAAGCCCTGGCTTCCATATTTTACATACTGAGTACATTCTATCAAATGGAAACAAAAAATTCAGTAGGAAAAAGGTAATTTGAGTCAATTTATCAAAGAAGTAATGCAAATGACCAATAAATATATGTTGAAAGTGGTCAATCTCCACTTTATTTATCTCCCTGATTATCCTTTCATATTATGTCAATATTCATATTGACATAATACAATCAACAGTAACACAATCATAGTAGGGGACTTTAACACCACACCTTCACCAATGGACAGATCATCCAAAATGAAAATAAATAAGGAAACACAAGCTTTAAATGATACATTAAACAAGATGGACTTAATTGATATTTATAGGACATTCCGTCCAAAAAGAAGAGAATACACATTCTTCTCAAGTGCTCATGGAACATTCTCCAGGACAGATCATATCTTGGGTCACAAATCAAGCCTTGGTAAATTTAAGAAAATTGAAATTGTATCAAGTATCTTTTCCGACCACAACACTATGAGACTAGATATCAATTACAGGAATAAAACTGTAAGAAATACAAACACATGGAGGCTAAACAACACACTACTTAATAACCAAGAGATCACTGAAGAAATCAAAGGGGAAATCAAAAAATACCTAGAAACAAATGACAATGAAAACACAATGACCCAAAATCTATGGGATGCAGCAAAAGCAGTTCTAAGAGGGAAGTTTATAGCTATACAAGCCTACCTTAAGAAACAAGAAACATCTCAAATAAACAATCTAATCTTACACCTAAAGCAATTAGAGAAAGAAGAAAATAAAAACCCCAAAGTTAGCAGAAGAAAAGAAATCATAAAGATCAGATCAGAAATAAATGAAAAAGAAATGAAGGAAACGATAGCAAAAATCAATAAAACTAAAAGCTGGTTCTTTGAGAAGATAAACAAAATTGATAAACCATTAGCCAGACTTATCAAGAAGAAGAGGGAGAAGACTCAGAATTAGAAATGAAAAAAGAGAAGTAACAACTGACACTGCAGAAATAGAAAGGATCATGAGAGATTACTACAAGCAACTATATGCCAATGAAATGGAAACCTGGAAGAAATGGACAAATTCTTAGAAATGCACAACCTTCCAAGACTGAACCAGGAAGAAATAGAAAGTATGAACAGACCAATCACAAGCACTGAAATTGAAACTGTGATTAAAAATCTTCCAACAAAAAAAAGCCGAGGACCAGATGGCTTCACAGGCGAATTCTATCAAACATTTAGAGAAGAGCTAACACCTATCCTTCTCAAACTCTTCCAAAATATAGCAGAGGGAAGAACACTCCCAAACTCATTCTACGAGGCCACCATCACTCTGATACCAAAACCAGAAAAGATGTCACAAAGAAACAAAACTACAGGCCAATATCACTGAGGAACATAGATGCAAAAGTCCTCAACAAAATACTAGCAAACAGAATCCAACAGCACATTAAAAGGATCATACACTATGATCAAGTGGGGTTTATTCCAGGAATGCAAGGATTCTTCAATATACGCAAATCAATCAATGTGATACACCATATTAACAAATTGAAGGAGAAAAGCCATGTGATCATCTCAATAGATGCAGAGAAAGATTTTGACAAAATTCAACATCCATTTATGATAAAAACCCTGCAGAAAGTAGGCATAGAGGGAACTTTCCTCAACATAATAAAGGCCATATATGACAAACCCACAGCCAACATCGTTCTCAATGGTGAAAAACTGAAAGCATTTCCACTAAGATCAGGAATGAGACAAGGTTGCCCACTCTCACCACTATTATTCAACATAGTTTTGGAAGTTTTAGCCACAGCAATCATAGAAGAAAAAGAAATAAAAGGAATCCAAATCACAAAAGAAGAAATAAAGCTGTCACTGTTTGCAGATGACATGATACTATACATAGAGAATCCTAAAGATGCTACCAGAAAACTACTAGAGCTAATCAATGAATTTGGTAAAGTAGCAGGATACAAAATTGATGCACAGAAATCTCTTGCATTCCTATACACTAATGAAAAATCTGAAAGTGAAATTAAGAAAACACTCCCATTTACCATTGCAACAAAAAGAATAAAACATCTAGGAATAAACCTACTTAAGGAGACAAAAGACCTGTATGCAGAAAATTATAAGACACTGATGAAAGAAATTAAAGATGATACAGATAGAAGCAGAGATATACCATGTTCTTGGATTGGACGAGTCAACATTGTGAAAATGAATCTACTACCCAAAGCAATCTACAGATTCAATGCAATCCCTATCAAACTACCAATGGCATTTTTCACAGAACTAGAACAAAAAACTTCACAATTTGTATGGAAACACAAAAGACCCCAAATAGCCAAAGCAATCTTGAGAAAGAACAACGGAGCTGGAGGAATCAGGCTCCCGGACTTCAGACTATACTACAAAGCTACAGTAATCAAGACAGTATGGTACTGGCACAGAAACAGAAATATAGATCAATGGAACAGGATAGAAAGCCCAGAGATAAACCCAAGCACATATGGTCACCTCATCTTTGATAAAGGAAGCAAGAATATACAGTGGAGAAAAGATAGTCTCTTCAATAAGTGGTGCTGGGAAAACTGGACAGAATGAAATTAGAACACTCCCTAACACCATATACAAAAATAAACTCAAAAGGGATTAAAGACATAAATGTAAGGCCAGACACCATCAAACTCTTAGAGGAAAACATAGGCAGAACACTCTGTGACATAAATCACAGCAAGATCCTTTTTGACCCACCTCCTAGAGAAATGGAAATAAAAACAAAAATAAACAAATGGGACCTAATGAAACTTCAAAGCTTTTGCACAGCAAAGGAAACCATAAACAAGGTGAAAAGACAACCCTCAGAATGGGAGAAAATATTTGCAAATGAAGCAACTGACAAAGGATTAATCTCCAAAACATACAAGAAACTCATGCAGCTCAATATCAAAAAAAAAACAGGGCTTCTCTGGTGGCGCAGTGGTTAAGAATCCGTCTGTCAATGCAGGAGACACGGGTTCGAGCCCTGATCTGGGAAGATGCCACATGTCGCAGAGCAACTAAGCCTGTGTGCCACAACTACTGAGCCTGCACTCTAGAGCCCGTGAGCCACAACTACTGAAGCCCAGGCGCCTAGAGCCTGTGCTCCACAAGAAGAGAAGCCACCACCATGAGAAGCCCACGCACCGCAACAAAGAGTAGCCCCAGCTCACCGCAACTAGAGAAAGCCCAGGCGCAGCAACGAAGACCTAGCACAGCCAAAAGTAAACAAATTTAAAAAATTAAAAACAAAACCCAATCCAAAAATCGGCAGAAGACCTAAATAGACATTTCTCCAAAGAAGATATATAGATTGCCAACAGACACATGAAAGAATGCTCAACATCATTAATCATTAGAGAAATGCAAATCAAAACTACAATGAGATATCATCTCACACCGGTCAGAACGGCCATCAGCAAAAAATCTACAAACAATAAATGCTGGAGAGGGTGTGGCGAAAAGGGAACCCTCTTGCACTGTTGTTGGGAATGTAAATTGATAGAGCCGCTATGGAGAACAGTATGGAGGTTCCTTAAAAAACTACAAATAGAACTACCATGTGACCCAGCAATCCCACTACTGGGCATATACCCTGAGAAAATCATAATTCAAAAAGAGTCATATACCAAAATATTCATTGCAGCTCTATTTACAATAGCCAGGACATGGAAGCAACCTAAGTGTCCATCAACAGATGAATGGATAAAGAAGATGTGGCATATATATACAATGGAATATTACTCAGCCATAAAAAGGATGAAACTGAGTTATTTGTAGTGATGTGGATGGACCTAGAGGCTGTCATACAGAGTGAAGTAAGTCAGAAAGAGAAAAAGAAATACCGTATGCTAACATATATATGGAATCTAAAAAAAAAAGAAAAGAAAATGGTCAGAAGAACCTAGGGGCAAGACTGGAATAAATATGCAGACGTACTAGAGAATGGACTTGAGGATACGGGGAGGGGGAAGGGTAAGCTGGGACAAAGAGAGTGGCATGGACATATATACACTACCAAACGTAAAATAGATAGCTAGTGGGAAGCAGCCGCATAGCACAGGAAGATCAGCTCAGTGCTTTGTGACCACCTACAGGGGTGGGATAGGGAGGCGGGGGTGGAGGGAGATGCAAGAGGGAAGAGATATGGGGACATATGTATATGTATAACTGATTCACTTTGTTGTAAAGCAGAAACTGATACACCATTGTAAAGCAATTATACTCTAATAAAGATGTTAAAAAAAATACTCATGCTATCCAAACATATTTGGAAAAATGTCCATATGTTAAATGAAAAAATTAAACATATAACAGCCACTCATACATTCAACAAATATTCACTGAGTGCTCACTATATGCCAGGCATAGTTCTATATACTAGGAACATTCCCTGCCCTCATGGAGCCTATCTGTAATGATTCCAATTTTTTTATATATACTCATCTCTTTATATATGTATCTTAAATTTATGTTTGCATATTTGTACATATGTGTATGTATGCATACATACTAGTATTTGTACAGATTAGTGAGTATGTATGTATATTAAGTATTAAATAAAAGGCTCTAAGTATTGATAAATACATCAAAATGTCAATAATGGCTGTCTCTGGTTGATGTGCCGTGGACTCTGAGTGGTACACAAGAATAAGTAACCAGTTAAACATTAATAGCCCTCCAGAGTATGGCCTTACCTTACACATTCATACTTATGTCTCTACTGCAACTAGCCCGGTTTCCTTATGTGTCCCCTTATATTCTGCCTGAGACTAAATGATGGTCTTCCTGTCTGGAATGATATCTTCCAATTCATAGTAATTATTCAACTCTGAGTTCCTGTTCCTGTCTTTTACTTAAAAGTGCCACTCATTCCAGCACTGTTTAATGTATGATAACTTTAGAAATTCTTATTAACCTCATGTGGTTTGTTTCCCCAAGGTTAAGGAAAGACATTTTTGTATTTATTCATCTCGGGTCATCAAAAACAGTATGAATTATATAGTAGGCTTGAATGACTGGCTGACTGAATGAGTAATTGCTGGGAAAAGACACTGGGCAGGAGGTAGGGGCTTGCTGCATAGGAGGCTTGAAAGCTTCCCAGGCAAAGAGGAATATGTTCTATTCAGTCTGGTCCATCCATCCCTGTGGCCACCTCCACTACTCCCGCTATCCATGGAGAAGCCGGGGGCATTTTATACATGAGAAAAGACAATCCGACTCACCTGGGATCAGACTGTGAGGGAAATAGTGACCATTCCTTCCTCCTTTGTGCTCCTTTTTGGGGGAAGCGTGGAGTGTTGAGAAGGCTGAGCTGAGGGAGAAGAAAGGAGGAATGAACGACTGGGCATGACTTGAAATTCCCAAACTCACTACAATCCCCACGTACTGAGTGTTAACCTCCAAATCTCCCAGACAGAGGTCAGAAAGAGCCCAAGAACATTTCTGTTCCCTTTCAAGCACCCGAAAGGAGAGCTGTACCAACTGGCACTCAGGACCTTATTTCTGACCATCTAAGAAAAGTACAATTCTAGTTTGGGCATGAAAACAGAATTTGATCTCACAGTTTAGTCCCTCCAGGAATGAAGATGCTTTCTATGTAATTTAACCTCTCTGAGCCTCAAAAATTTCCTAGTTTATTATTAACATGTACAATTTTTTAAAAAGATTGGAAAAACAGCAGCACACTTAAATAGTTCTTTCTAAAAGTATATTTTAAAAATTTTGTTCAATCAGTTAAGTAGAAAGGTAAATTCCGTCACCCTCTCCTACTTCTTACAACATAAATACTGGATTTACTATTAGATCAGAGTACAGATTCTTAGCAAAAGATCCCAGCTCTAGGGCCCCCAGGACATGATCATAGTCTCAACTCTATCACCAACCACTTGTAGAACTTCGAAAAAGACCAAACTTCTAGACCTCGTAGGGCCTCACTTTCCTCACCTGTAAAATGGGGGCATGAGTCTTTGCCACCCTGGTCCTCCGTTGCTGATTGATATGATAATGATATCAATGATAAACAGTTAAGAGCCCTCTTTCCCTAGAGAGAAAAATGCTTCATGGTGTCCCAGGAGCAGGGCAGGTTTGGGCTCCCCGTACGCACCAAGGGCCGCCAGAGTTTGTACATCTGATGCTCCGGATTCAGACGTACAAACGGTTCTCGCGGAGCTGGATCCCGGCGGCATCGGCTGCTGTAGGGGAAACACGCGCGGCCTCCGTTCCGCATCCAGGCCTCCGTTCCCCATACAGACTTCCGCCCCAGCACCTCCCGGCCCCGAGCACCCCGGCCCCAGGACCCAAGCTGCCTCTGCCTCCTCTCTCCTTCCCCTTCTTCAGTTTAAACGTGGGGAGGGCGGCTGTGAAGAACCCACCTACACTGGTGTCCGAGATTTCTAAGCCGGAGCGGCTTCTCGGCCCCCGGCCCTCCCTCTTCTGCCTCTCTACCTGCCACAGCTCTCCCCGCCCTTGTCCGCTTCTGGCTCGGTGCTCCCGAGAGTCCGCGTCACTTACGGAGCCTCTGGAGAGGGATGGGGACCGGCCCAAATACACCGTCTAAATAAACAATGGCCGCAGCCCTGCTTGACCAAAACCGAAGCCCCAGGCCTCGGAGTAGACACTCTGAGCGTTCCCATGGAGACAGGAGGAGGCGGGGCAGGAAAGGAAAACGCCGGAGGACGTGGCTCCTGATTGGCCAGAAAGAACGAGGTGCGACCTGGCCTTAATGCGTCAGCGTTCTGGGGTGAGAGGACCGTGTACTATGGCCCTCTGAACCGAGAATGGTGCTGAGCACCCCAAGACACTAACGTTAATGGGACGGTTCTAGGTGTTTTTAGGGCCCCTGGAAAGGGGAGTCAGGGCTGGGGATTCGGGGAAACAGTCACCCTGGCGGGCAAGGGGTGGTAACGCCTGCTGTCTCGCTCACTCGGCGGAATGGGCAACCCACTAGCTCTGGCTGTAGCGTCGTCTCTAAATTCGAGTCTCACAGCCGCGAAGAGGGCTTTTCAAATTTCGTTTTATGGGGGCCCGCTTCTCTCCTGCTAACTCGCTGGTCGGGTGGGGCTTTCCTGCCTGATCTCTTCCTGCCAAGACCTAGGCTTCTCTGCTACCATCATTTTCTCTCACCTGGATTATTGTAATAGACTATTATTAACTGGTCCCTCGCTTCTTCTATTGCTACTCCAATCCCCTTCATGAGGATCCTGGATGATCAAAACATAATTGTGATTATTCATTTGCTCAAAACCCTTTCTTGGCTCCCTAGCTTATTCCTAAGTGAAAGCCAAAGTTCTCACAGTGACCTATATGGCCCTACATATAGAGCCATACTTTTCTCATCTAATTCCCTACCTCTCTTGACTCCATATTTCATTTTTCTGCTCCCTTTTGCCGTATTAGCCATTCTGGCCTAATTGTTGTTCTTTCAACTTGTCATGTTTGTTTCCACATCAGTCCCTTCTTACATTCATGAGGTGTGGATGGACTCATCCACTGTTTTAGGTGCTGGGGATACACAGTGAACTAAATGGATAAAAATCTTTATCCACTATGGAGCGCTTCTATTTGGTGGAGTGAAGTGGGATGGGGAGAGAGCATCAATAGCCAACGCACAAAATTATTTGTTGGGTGAGGAATTCAAGATGCAAAAAACAGAAAAATATAATTCAAATTGTGTAACTCAGTGTGTGTGTGTATGTGTTTGTGTATGTTATTGTGAGTATAATTATACAAGCATGGAGAAAAAAATGCAAAAGGATACATTCCAGATAGTTGATGTTCTTCATGTGGTTCATTTATTGGGAGAGATCACTGTGAGTAAAGATAGGAAGAAAATTGAGGGCCTATAAGTCTCTCAGACTCTTAGTAAAAAAGGAATTTCATGACTTTTACGTGCTTGTGGGAGATAAGGGAAATCACAAGCTTTCTTATTTGACAAACCTCCAAGCATTTTACCTTCTAGTAACATAGAGATGTCATTCATAATATTATTATCAGAAGAACAAGGACTACAATCACTCAGAATTCATGTTAGATGTTAAAGGTTATTTTCACAAGGCATTGCAATACTTTCAAAAGCTCAGGTATCTTATAGGAGTACTTCATACAACTAACACTTTCAAGTGCAATATAAGGAGAAATACAGCAAGATGGTAGCATTATGAATATCTATGCAGATCCCCTTATTGCACAGCAAAACAAGATGGATATTCTATTACTGATTTCCACTTTTCACCTTGTTAGATTAGTTTTCTGAAGAAGAATGGTGTCTCTCCTTCCAGTTGCAAGGGCTTGTGGAGACATCTATAAATTTTTTCAGAAATGCCTTTTCCCTAGTAGTTGTTAATTAATAAGACTTGCATTTCAATTTTATTATTTAGCTTTTCAAGGAAAAAAGGCATGGTGCTTGCTTCAGCAGCTCATATACTAAGGGAAAAAAAGGAAAGAAGGCATGGAAAATTAAATTTTACCAAGGCAAAACAATTTTTTTTAATAATGATGCAATAAAGGGCAAACATGTTCTTCACGGGGCTTTTTTTAGTGGGAGAGCTGTCAAAAAGAAACAAAAAAGATTGCACTAAAATGCATGATATAAAACGTAAGCATTCACATAAAATCAAATATTGTCAGATATATGTAAATAAAATAAAAATGTCTAATTCATTTTTACTAAGGTACAGTTCTGGGACACTCAGTTTGTAAAACTTCGTTTCTTTAACAGTCTCCTCAGTTTTTAATTTTTTCCTGAAATAAATGTGTTCTATTTCATGGTTTTTTATGAGCATGTTAGAAATGGTTTCAGAAGCAAAACCTCTAACATTCATAGCTTCTCTTAAGATGTATGGACTTGTGAATAAAATATTTAGCACATTACCTGAAGAGCTATTATATAACCAATCCATATAGTAGGCTGGAGCCAAACCAAGAGCGTGTACCTTGTTTTCTCTCACCCTCACATTGTTGGTTATCCTTTTGAATTAGTTTTTAAATGAATCTTTACAATCTAAGGCTCTGATTTCTGGGTGATTGAGGTTGTTGGGTCCATCTTGCCAACTAGCAGGCCTGCTCCCTTAGTATCTGCTGCCTAGAGTGGACATTTACTTAATGACAATGAATGCTGACTCCTACTTTGCCAATAAGGTTTAAAGCTCTCCGTGAAGATTCCAGCTGGAGAAGTGTTACCTTAAATGAGGCTATGGACAACTCCACAATCTCCCAAATCTTGCTATGTCAAGAGGAAAAAAAAAGGGGGGGGGTCTTTAGAATGGGTAATCCCCATCCTAAGAGGACACACATTTGCCCATTTAATCTGAGGTCTCTCATCTGAGAGTTAGACGATTCTAATTGCTGAAGCTGCTGGATTTATTAGAGTCTAAGCCAACTTTGAGGGGCCAAGGCCATAAATTTACACAAGAGATTTGGGATTTGGACGAAATTCCACTAACTACATGTCAACACAGGGTCATGATGACCATGATGATTGATTTACTCAAATGTCCTCATGTCTATCAGGCAGACTCTTGCCGAGGGCCTCTGCACTTAGATATTTCCTCCCCCTGGAATGCTCCATCTGCATCGCTCACGCCCTCACTTTCTGCAAATGTCCCCTTCGCAGAGTGTCTTCCTTTTCCACCCAAAGAGAGATAGGACCCACCTCCTAGCCCCCACCCCCAAGCACTAGGTCCCTTACCCACTGTTTTCCTCCTTAGCAATGATCACCATCTGATACACTGCAGTTGGTTATCTCTACTCCTTCAGTAGAATGTAAGCTCCATGGGAGGTGTGGGGGTCTGGGGGCGGGGGGCGGCAGAAAATTTTGAATGTTTTGTTTCCTGCTAGAGAAGACCCAGAAAACTGTCAGGCACGAAGTGGGTGCTCAACAGTTATAGGGATTATTGGATGGATGAATAAGGGGACGCAGCTTATTAGAAGTCAGCCTGTCTGGGAAAGGTCATCCGTAGCTAGGGTCCAACTCCCAGACTCGCTCTTCCCCACATGTTACTGGTTATCGGGAAAAGGAGGCTGTGTGCCCCAAGGTGTGCTGCACACAGAAGATCCTATAATGAACAGTGTATCTTTTCCTAGGAGCAGGGCGTGGTAACGCGGGTCTAAGACGCAGGCCGGGTAGCGGGAGAGTGGGAGCAGCCCCTTGCCCCGCGAGCCAATGGGAAGAGACTCTCTGGGCCGGGCTGTGAGGGTCCAAGCATTCCGGGCGGCCCACCCAGCACTCCGCGCGCGCTTGCTCGGCTCGCAGCGCCGGAGGGAGTTTTGGCGTAAAGGGTCAAAGAGTGAGTTCCCCTTTCGCAACAGACAGCAGGTAACTCTTGAGCCCCTCCCTTCCCTCTTTCTTTTCCCTCCTGGGTTCGTGGCTTTCAGCGCTGGAATTGAACCTTCGCCACCAATGCCCACCGTGTGACCCAAGGTATGGAATGACCGTCCTCTTCTCTGCGTGTATTTTGCCTGCTCTAAAATACAAAGTTAAATCCCGTGAGCGTCTTGCCAGAGCCCGGATTCTGTGTGGAAGACAAGAAAGGGCAGGCAAACTCGGCCCGAGGCCCAAGAGGAGAGCTGCTAGGACCCCGGGGGTGGAGAACGGTGCTGGCTAGAGGGCGCCGGCGGTGACCGGGCGGGAGAGGCCACTTCCCAGGTTCCCGTCCGCTGCACCTGGGGAGGCGGGCAGCCCGGGACCGGGGTGCCCACGTGGGTAATGAGTGCAGTTTGGGTGAAGACCTAGTGTAGCCTTTAACTCGCGGGCAATGCCCGTTTCTTAACTCTCCTGATGTCAGGTGGTATGATTATCCCCACTGTCAAGAGTTCTGATGAATTCAGGCACGGTTCTCTCCCCTCTGCCTGGAGCAGGTGTTTATCGTTCAACCCCAGAATCTTCCCTCCACCTGGGCTCCGCCATTATTCCTCCACCCTGTGACGCCTCCAACCCCCTCGCCCGACTGAAGACAAAACCGCTAGCCTAAAACTTTGCACTCTCTATGCTCCTCGCTACCAATTGCTCTCATTCCTCTTCTAACAAAGTTCTAAAAAGAATAGCGCATATTTGCTCCCTGCGTCAGTCACCCTCTACCCATAGTAGTAGTATCACTCCCACTCCTTCTCCCCCAGCAGAGACCTAAAATTGCTCTCTTGGGCTTCCCTGGTGGCGCTAGTGGTTGAGAGTCCGCCTGCCAACGCAGGGGACACGGGTTCGTGCCCCGGTCTGGGAGGATCCCACATGCCACGGAGCGGCTGGGCTCGTGAGCCATGGCCGCTGAGCCTGCGCGTCCGGGGCCTGTGCTCCGCAACGGGAGAGGCCACAGCAGTGAGAGGCCCGCGTACC
Organism: Globicephala melas; assembly: GCF_963455315.2. Lineage (NCBI taxonomy): Eukaryota > Metazoa > Chordata > Mammalia > Artiodactyla > Delphinidae > Globicephala > Globicephala melas. The sequence goes on along the minus strand of NC_083321.1, from coordinate 47,802,244 downwards.
GAAAAAAAATAATAAATTGCTCTCTTCACAGAGGTTTCCACTGAGCTCCCACCCTCCAAATTCAAGTACAGTTGGCAGGCATTCATAATCTCTTTGAGATTTGACAAATTGATATTGCCTCTCTCACCTTTTTATTTTTCCACGTATTTAAGTAATGTATTCTGATTAAAGAAAGTTGTTACAAATTGTCCTAAACCCAAAACACAACAGTAGTTAATACTTTGATATATTTCATCCATTTTTTATGCAGAGGTTTCAATTCCTTAGTTGTAATCCTTATGCTCCTACCATTTGCTTTTAACCATGCATGTGTTGCATATTGCTGTATGAAGAGATCATTTTAATGGCTGAAAACTCAAGTGTGTGCCATATTTTTATGCATTTATTTCACTAATCATCATTAAATTTTAATTTGTTGACAATTATTTACTCTTCTATTATGCACAAAACTTTCTCTTCTGTATTTGGAATTCTTTCCATTGGATAATTTCCCATAGAGAGGTTACTGATTGAACAGTCATGCATATTTTTAAAGTTCTCCAGAGCTGTGAAACCTGCAGCTTTCCAAGAGTGTACAGATTAACATTTACACTAACAATATCTGCTTCGTTCCATGCTCATCGTTATATGGTATTGTTTCTTAAAGTTTATTTTTGCCATTTTAATAAGTGTGGAGTGATATCACCTGGTTTGTATTAGTTTTGGTATCTGCTTAAGTTTGAACATTTTCTGAAATACTTGTTAGCTATTTTCCCCCTGTCTGAAAAGGTTATTTACAATCATTTTATTTCAGTGCTTTTTCTAATATATTTGTATTATGTCTTTTGGTGATATGAACCTTTTTAAAACCATATTTTAGAGGGGACTGTAGAAGACTGCATAAAACATAAATGTGCATCTTAGTGAATGCTAACCCAGTGATATCCATGTGAACCATCACCAGGTCAAGGAATAGAAGATTACTATTACCATACCACACTCTACTAACGTGTTACCATTACTGTAGAGTGCCCAAGAGCCCGGGGGAAGCTTCCTGATTACAAATCCCTCCCTCCCTGCAGAGGTAACACTAAACCGATTTTTATGGTAGTTACTTCCTCACCCCAGCCCATTTTTAAAATATGGCTTTAACACTTACACATACATCCATAAACAGTATCCCAGTTTCGTTTTCTATTTTTTGGTTTTGATATTTTTATAAATGGAATTATATGGTATATAATCTTTTGGGGTTTGACTTCTTTCAGTGATTATGTTTGTGTGATTCATCCTAGTGGCATGTAACTACAGATCATATATTTTCATTGCTCCATAGGATTTCATTCTATGAATTTACCAGTTTATTTGTTGGTTCTACTATAGGTTTGCTCTTGGATCTTTTCCAGTGCTTAGGAATTACAAACAATGCTGTTATGGCTCTTTTCGTATGTCTCTTGGCATATACCTGCACACACACATTTCTGTTAGGTATAATATATTCTGAGGACTGTAGTTGCTAGGCCATCGTGTATGCATAAATCCAATTTAAAAACAACCATCTTATTTTAGAATAGTTTTAGATTTATAGAAAAAACAGTTCTCGTGCACCCATCACCCAACTTCCCCTATTTTTAACATCTTGTATTACTAACGTATATTTGTAACAACTAAAGCAATTAATTAAAACTATTAATTCACACTTAGTTCAGATTTCACTGCTTTTTTTTCCTAGTACTCTTTCTGCCCTTGGATCCTTTCTAGGATACCATATTATCAATACTTTTAGGCATCTTGTCTCCTTAGTCTCTGCTGGTCTGTGACAGTTTCTCAGTCTTTCCTTGTTTTTAATGACCTCGACATTTTTGAGAGTTACTGGCCAGGTATTTTGTAGCATTTCATTTAGGTTTGTCTAAAATTTTCCTCGTGGTTAGACTGGGATTATGGATTTAGGGGAAGAATATCACAGTGGTTATATGCCATTCTCATCAAATCACATCAGTGGTACACACTGTCGACAGTGACTTATGGTTGATGATATTAACCTTGCTCACCAGGCTAGGGCAGAGTTTGTCAGGTTTCTCCACTTAGCAAATCACTAAGAATGATCCACACTCCTGGGTGGGCGTGGGCTGGGGTTAAGATCCACCTCCTGGAGGAAGGAATAGCTACATAAAGTATTTGGAATTCTTCTGTAAGTAAGATTTGTCTCTTTCCCCCCATTAATTTATTCATTCAGTCATTTATCTATATCAGTACAGACTTATGAACATTTGCTTTACACTTTAGGTTATAATACATTACTTACTTTTGCCATTGGGAGCTCTTCTGGGTTGGTTCTTGTATCTTTTTGACCTACCTCATCCTTTTCTTTTCCTTACTTTCTGGCATAACAAGAAGCTTTAGACTCAGTTTGTATCCTCCCAGCTCTAGAATCAGCAGTTTCTCCAAGGAGCCCTCATTCCTCTTATTGGAGAATGGTATTAGAAACCAAGATCTGGGTCTGGGTGCGTACCTCCAATTTTACTAGTTAATGCCAACAGTTCTAAAGTGGTTTTACTGATTTAAAATTCAACTCATTATTTGTCAAATTTCCTAAAAATATTTGCTGTTTTCAGTTTACCTTTTGTGTTTGAATTCCTATGGACAAGAATTTTTAATTTCAACATAGTTAACAATGTATCTCTTGATTCTTGATCATTTCCCTTATTGTGTCCAAGCTGGTAAGTTCCTCCTTTTCTAAGGAGTAATGAATATGCTCTGCTTTCCTCCCTCTTGTCTGAAGTATTAACAATGTTCTGATTTAGGTATCTGAGATTTATTCTGAGGATACTAATTTTTGTCTGAATGGTTTACAAGTTGTCCTAATAATCTACACTGAATGCTTCCCTTCCCAATTATGATGTTTCTTCTGTCATACATTACAGTCTCATGGGAATGCCTTTTTCTGAGCTATCTGCTCTGTTTCTTTGATTTGTTATGGTAATGTCATAGAGAAGGGCTGATGAGTTGTGTACGAAGGGGTAGAGGGTAAGGCTTTGGAATTGGTTTCAACTGGGGCAATTTGCTGTCCTGGGAGGATCTAGCAATGTCTGAAGACATTTTGTTTGTCACAACTGTGGGAGATTGAGGGTCCTAACGGCATATAGTGGGTAGAGGCCAGGAAGGCTGCTGAACATTCTACTATGCACTTACAGTATCCCCCAAATAAAGAATTATCTGGCAAAAAATGTTAATAGTGGTGAGGTTGAGAAACTGCTATAGGAGATTACAGTGGCCCAAGAAAGGAAATCAGACAGGAATGTATGAAAAGGGTGGGAATATCCTATTTCCTAGATAAAATGTAACTTCTCCAAGACCTTCTCATCTCTACCCTTTATGGAAAAGAATTCCTCCTTCCTTTGTGTTCTGGAAGTGCTAGAGCTCAGAGGACCGCCATTATATATTTAGAGGTCTTCCCTTTCCCCTAGCCCGGTGTTCAGCACGGGGTCAGATATCAGAGCATAGCCACACAGATTTCATTAAATCTGAATTCCCAGTGTCTGGGAAAATAAAGTGAAATTAGAAGGCAGGTGGTACCTTAGTAGAAAGAGAATGAATTTTGTAGTCTGATAAGCTACTTGTCAACTCTGTAACCTGGGCAAGCTTCTTAATTTCTGAGTCCCTGTATCTGTAAAATGTGGATAAAACCAAACTTTTGGGACTAGAGAAAATTTTCATAAAGAACCTGTCACAGTAGATCCTCAACAAATATGGTAATTATTAATATGTGCTGAGTGAATAATTTATTTTGAACAAATATCTTTTCATTATTATAGGTGGTAAAATTTTACATCAATAAGTTTGCAAATTGAAGTAGATCCTCTTAGGCCATGGGTTCCCATTTTAGTTCAGAACATTTTGGAATTTATGAATGCCGTCGCAGAAGAGGAGCCACACCAGACAACATCTGTTTTCCTCTTCCCAAAAATGTAAACAAAGGAAGACCACAAAATTAAAAAAAAAAAAAATTCCTTCAAGAACAGCATAAAACCTTTGGGAAGGAAGCCAAAGTATAATGTACTCTCTGTCAGAGTTGTAGATATCATATAGTAGAAACCCAGTAGGATTCAGAACTTACAGATCTTGGCTCAAAGTTTCACCTAGAAAGGCAGGAGGAAAATGAAGGAAGTATGGGATATGATGAGAGCCAAGGGGGGACAAAATATCAACAATTAAGGCATTGTTAAAATAGTAGTATATGTATGGCACCCTGTAAATTAGGTGCATGTGTTATCTTCCAGTCCTTGTGGAGGTAGGTACTGTTATTTTTCCTGCTTACAGATATGAAAATTGAATTTTAAAATGGGTTTTACAAAAGGGTGGTCATTGGTCTGAGCTATGTCAGTGGGATTGTGGTAGCAACAGTTAGATTGCAGGGGACTGAGGAGCTATAATACGTAAAGTATAGAAGACTGAGGACGTTTGGCTCTGAAGATGAAGGGGATATGAAGTGAAGGAAGCATTCGTAAAAGACTAAAGTGGACTTGGGCATGTTTCAATGCTAATGGGAAGGACTTAGAAGACAGGGAGAAGTTGAGGCTAGAGAAGTGAAGAGAGATTTCTGATGGATTAAGTCCCTTAATAATTCCTGACTCTAATGAGCTTCAGGGGTGAAGGAATGAGCTATAGAAAAGGGGCTAGAGCCACCTTCTTTTGTTACAGGAAAGAAGAAAGAAAAGATAGGCTCCCATGCAGTGATAACTGTATATTACATGTCACATTTTCCCTCACCTACCGTATTTTATATGTTCTGGAGGAATTTCAGTATTCCTTTGAAGTTTCCTCAAATTTTCTCCTTTTTGCTTCTTTAAAAAAAAATTACTGGGCTTCCCTGGTGGCGCAGTGGTTGAGAGTCCGCCTGCCAATGCAGGGGACACGGGTTCGTGCCCGGTCCGGGAAGATCCCACATGCCGCGGAGCGGCTGGGCCCGTGAGCCATGGCCGCTGAGCCTGCGTGTCTGGAGCCTGTGCTCCGCAACGGGAGAGGCCACAACAGTGAGAGGCCCGTGTGCCGCCAAAAAAAAAAAAAAAAAATTACTATGGAACCTGTTTTGGCCAGATCCTAATCTATAATCTAGATTATTTCTGCAGTCCAGTCAAAACAAACAAAACCCTAAAACAGCCGATAGCTCACAGGTTACTGTAGGAGAAAGTCCTGATTTACTTTGTAATTTTCAGATAATTCACCTTCTGTTTAAGAAGTAAAATCTCCCTCTGTACATCTTTACTTGTCCCATCAATCTTATCCAATCCCATTGGCAAGAGTAGGGGGTGGCATATGAAAGGCTGGAAAGGAGAGGGGGTTGGAGAAAGATCTAGGTTGAGTTCTAGCTGTACCACTTACTAGCTCTGTCTCTTTAGGCAAATCACTGAAGAGGAGACGAGGAACTTGAAGATACGGTTTAAATGATTGCAGTACCCGTGCTAAATAAGAAATTGAGTAAGGCTCTTAAGATGGCTGATAAATAAGAGGAAAACAGAGGGCTCAAAAGACTAGGATTTGATAGCATTTGAAGAACAGTCACCATGGGAGTGAAGGCTTGAAACTGCTCTATTAACTGGAAGGTATTAGTTTAAGAGTTTAATTAATTTAAGGGACTCTGCAGAGTTTGGGTAGCTGCTGATGATAAAGTGTAAGTGAGAGCATCAGAGTGAAATGCTAGAGTGGAATGAGGTCATAGGGGTTGAGGTGGGGGAGAATGCTGTTTGGGAAGGGCTTTAACTTTGAGCTCACCCAGAATAATTGTGGTGTTGGGGAGTGGATGTGAAAGTAGCTTGTGAGCTAAGAATGCAGGTCTTCAGGGACTAGTATGGATTTGTGACCAGAGATGACATGACAAGAGGTAAATGGTGATATATGCCAATGGTGACACATGTGCTTCAAGAGTAATGATGGGGGTACAATAACAACGTTTTATAGGCTGAGATGTATGTTGGGTGTTGGTGGGGGAGAGAGAGAATGAAGAAATTTGCCAATACGTAGTAGGAGCCTGTTCTGAGCCAGCTGATATAGGAACTCTACCTTATTTAATCCATACCACAGTCCTCTGAGATTGGTTCTGATATCCTTGCTTTGCAGAAGAGTAATGAGAGATGAATTGCCTTTCTTTATTACTTACAGCTCATAAGTGTGGGACTGGGAGTAACTCTTGGGAAGGTGGAAGAATCATAGATTGGTCTATATTAGAAGAATGTTTTTATGATAGAAAATGTATTACAGTGGACAGGAAGTCAGTACTGAGCCTGATACAGTAGGCTTCAATACAGGTTTGTTGAATTAATATATGTTTTTAGAGGTATTTCATTTTCTAAACTTACTTTTCCATAGGCCCCATTTATTCCACATTCTTTTGATTATTTTTTCCCCACTGAAGCTTGAATATTGATCCCTGGACAAGATGACAGATTTGTCATCTTCCTCCTTCTTTTCTGATTTGGGGCTGCTACTGTATTTGGAGGAGCTAAACAAAGAGGAATTAAATAGATTCAAGTCACTCCTAAAGAGTGAGACCACGGGACCTGGATCCTGCAGGATACCCTGGTCTGAAGTGAAGAAGGCCAAGCGGGAGGATTTGGCTAACTTGATGAACAAGTACCATCCAGGAGAGCAGGCCTGGGGGGTGGCTCTCAAAATCTTTGGCAAGATGAACCTGAAGGATCTGTGTGAGAGAGCAAACGCAGAGATCAACTGTGAGTGATGCTGGACACACTTCTACAGGTGGAAAGAAGGAAGTGGTTCCTGGAGCCCATTGGTTCTATGAGAGGGACTTGGGGATTAAACCATTCTGTGAGACACAGGCTCCATGGTACTCAAGTACGTTGGATTGTTTGAGGAACACTAAACAGGCTGGAGGGTTCTGAGTACTGTTATTCAGCCTGGCTCCTTAATTGGGGGTAATTCATCCATCTTGTACCAATTAGAATGATTAAAGGAATTGAGTGAAAAGAATTGCCCCATCTAGTGCTCCTTTGCCTAAACTACAAATAAAGTCATAGGTTGGCCTAAATTTTGAGGACACTCAAATATGACCTTAAATCTTTGCTGAAATATGAGGAATGGGCAAAAAATTATTAAAGGACATAAGGCAAAACAGTAGTTTTAGTCATTCCCAGGCGTGAAATTCTGTAGACATCTAAAATTCCTCCTTTGTATACAAGGCTTTAGAGCTCCAAAATGTATATCCATTCTTTCTTTTTTTTTTTTTTTTTTGCAGTACGCGGGCCTCTCACTGTTGTGGCCTCTCCCGTTGCAGAGCACAGGCTCTGGACGCGCAGGCCCAGCAGCCATGGCTCATGGGCCCAGCCGCTCCGCGGCATGGGGGATCTTCCCGGACCGGGGCACAAACCCATGTCCCCTGCATCGGCAGGCAGACTCTCAACCACTGCGCCACCAGGGAAGCCCCATTATTTCTTTTGAGCCTCACCATATCCTTGTGAGGTCAGTACAGTCGAGGAAACTTAGGCTTAGACTAGACTACTTGCCTTAGAGTTACAGGGTGGGAAGCATGGCAAGAGGTATCATGCTTCAGTGTTGTTCACACCACATCACTTCACCCTCAGCTGAGCTGGTGGAGTCTGAGGCCTTGTTGGCTCTAGCTTCTTAAACCCAGATGATCATAGAATTGGACACTGAGGAAACTTCTGGCCCCTGTTCTGGCCATCACTAAATTCTCCTTGTTTTTGGTAAATCTCACGATCCTTTTGGAACCTGTTGCAGGGACAGCCCAGACTGAGACCAGAGGACACTGGGGCCAGAGAGGTACAAGGTGATCAGGAAGCAGTGCTGGGTAAGTAGATGGACTTTTTGTCAGATTTGGGAGGTTTGTGCTTTTGAAGCATCATGGGAGAAAGTTATCTCCCAGGGGACCTTTGTTCAACCCTTGTTAACTTCTTGCAATATCCTACCTGTTCTGTGATTATTGTTCAAAAAGAGTTGACAAAACTGGCTCTCTGGACAAAGTCAGAAACAGAACCATGTTAATTCAGAGCCTCAAAAGAGCAGTATTTGGAAATGGCCAGTCAAAAATTGACAGTCTGATGAACAAAGGTATCTTGATATCTTGTTTTATAGACTGAAGAGTCCCTGAGCTGACAGGGATTATTTGGCTTTTTGTGTCTCCTCTCTTCCATTAGAAATGATGCTGTAGGGACTTCCCTGGTAGTCCAGTGGTTAAGACTTTGCCTTCCAATACAGCAGGTATGGGTCTGATCGCTGGTCGGGGAGCTAAGATCCCACATGCCTTGGGGACAAAAAAACCAAAACATAACACAGAAGCAATACTGTAACAAATTCAGTAAAGACTTTAAAAATGGTCCACATCAAAAGAAAAATGTTTATATAAGCAGCTCATGCAGCTCAATATTAAAAAAACAAACAACCCAATCAAAAAATGGGCAGAATACCTAAGTAGACATTTCTCCAAAGAAGACATACAGATGGCCAAGAAGCACGTGAAAAGCTGCTCAGCATCATTAATTATTAGAGCAAATCAAATCAAATCAGATCAAATTAATGCAAATCAAAACTACAGTGAGGTATTACCTCATACCAGTTAGAATGGGCATTATCAGAAAATCTACAAACAACACATGCTGGAGAGGGTGTGGAGAAAAGGGAACCCTCTTGCACTGTTGGTGGGAATGTAAATTGATACAGCCACTATGGAGAACAGTATGGAGGTTCCTTAACAAACTAAAAATAGAATTACCATATGACCAAGCAATCCCACTGCTGGGCATATACCCAGAGAAAACCATAATTCAAAAAGAGTCATGCACCCCAGTGTTCATTGCAGCACTATTAACAATAGCCAGGTCATGGAAGCAACCTAAATGCCCATCAACAGACGAATGGATAAAGAAGATGTGGTACATATATACAATGGAATATTACTCAGCCATAAAAAGGAACAAAATTGGGTCACTTGTAAAGATGTGGATGGATCTAGAGACTATCGTACAGAGTGAAGTAAGTCAGAAAGAGAAAAACAAATATCGTATATTAACACATATATGTGGAATCTAGAAAAATGGCACAGATGAACCAGTTTGCAAGGCAGAAATAGAGACACAGATGTAGAGAACAAACATATGGACACCAAGGGGGGAAAGTGGCGGGGGGGGTGGTGGTGGTATGATGAATTGGGCTATTGGGATTGACATGTATACACTGATGTGTATAAAATAGATAACTAATAAGAACCTGCTGTGTAAAAAATAAATTAATTAAAATTTTTTTAAAAAGAAATGATGCTGTAATTGAGTTCCAGGATGGTGACAACTAGTCTGTGTAAAATGTTATTTCTAGGACCAGGTTTTCTCAGTCTTAGTTCAATACCATTTCCAGTCCCCCTACTTTGTTTTGAATTCTATATGGCTGAATTCTAGGTTATATAAATTGAATTATAATACAAAGAAAACTGGACCAGCTTAGCTCAGCTATGCTGCTTTCTAATGGGCTACATTATTTCATTCAAGAAATAATTGAGAACCTATTTTATTCTAAGCACTAATAAATAAAAATGTCTTATTGTATTAAATGATTTTGAAGATAAGTTCCTGCTTGGACCTTAATTTCTGATACAATATAAGGAAGCTTATTTTTGTGGTATAACTGATCATAAATTTAGGAAACCAAGGTTCTACCTCCATAGAAATTTACTTTGGAAAATTTGGAAGATAGATAAAAGTATAATGAAGATAGTAAAGATCATCCTTATAATCTCAATTTTTTAAAAGTACAGCACTGTATGATATTATACCATAAAAAGAAAGAGTATCTGACTTCTAATACCATACCTTCCCCTGGGGGAGAACTAAGCATAATTTAGTGGGATATGAACTTTGTTAGATGTTTGCACTGAATGCCCTAGTAGAACAAAGAAAAGAATTATATGCTTTAAAAACTAAAGTAATTCCAGCTTGAGATATGTGCTGTGAATGGAAAATATACTGTGTTCTGAGAATGTACAAAAGAGAGAACTATCTATCTTTGGAGTTCAGAGAAGTCTTCCCAGAGATAGTGACATTTAAATTGAGCTCTAAAGAAGGAATCAGACTGAACTAGGGAAAGATGTAACTATATTTTCATTCTACTTGGACACTTGGGAATTTCTTTTCTTTTCTTTAAAATATTCTTCAGGCTATGCTTCAATGTTCATTTCTTTCTTTCTTTTTCTTTTTTAGTTTGTACCTCTCCCTCACCTATTTCTAAATTCCTCCCATCTCCCACCCCTCTGGCAACCACCTGTTTTTCTCTGTATCTATGACTCTGTTTCTGTTTCATTATGTTTTTTAGATTCTACATATAAGTGAACTTGTACAGTATTTGTCTTTCTCTGTCTGACTTACTTCACTTAGCATAACACCCTCTAGGTCCACCCATGTTGTCACAAATGGCAAGATTTCATTCCTTTTTATGGCTAATATTCCATTGTGTATATATACCACAGTTTCTTTATCTGTTCATCTGTTGAAGGGCACTTAGGTTGCTTCCATATCTTGGCTGTTGTAAATAATGCTACAATAAACATAAGGGTGCATATATCTTTTTGAATTAGTGTTTTCATTTTCTTTGGCTAAATACCCAGGAGTAGAATTACTGTATCGTATGGTAGTTCTGTTTTCAATTTTTTGAGGAACCTTCTTACTGTTTTCCATACTGGCTGTACCAACTTACATTCCCACCAACAGTGCCTGAGGGTTCCATTTTCTCCATATCCTCGCCAACACCTGTTATTTGTTGTCTTTTTGATAATAGCCATTGTGACAGATGTGGGGTGATATCTTATTGTGATTTTGATTTGTATTTTTCTGATGATTAGTGATGTTGAGAATCTTTTCATATGCTGTTGCCCATCTGAAGTCATCTTTGAAAAAATGTCTATTCAGGTCCTCTGCCCATTTTTCAATAGGTTTTTTTTAAAAAATAAATTTATTTATTTTGCTGCATCAGGTCTTTGTTGCTGCACGTGGGCTTTTCTCTAGTTGTGGCGAGAGGGGCTACTCTTCGTCGCAGTGCACGGGCTTCTCATTAGGTGGCTTCTCTTGTTGCAGAGCATGGGCTCTAGGCGCACGGGCTTCAGTACTTGTGGCACTTGGGCTCAGTAGTTGTGGCTCGTGGGCTCTAGAGCACAGGCTCAGTAGTTGCGGCGCACGGGCTTAGTTGCTCCGCAGCATGTGGGATCTTCCCGGACCAGGGCTCGAACCCATGTCCCCTGAATTGGCAGGCGGATTCTTAACCACTGTGCCACCAGGGCTTTTTTTTAATGTTGTGTTGTATGAGCTCTTTGTGTAGTTTGGCTATTAACACATTAATGGATATAGTATTTGCAAATATCTTCTCCCATTCAGTAGATGGCCTTTTTGTTTTGTTGATAGTTTCACTGTGCAAAAGCTTTTTATTTATTTATTTATTTACTTATTGAAGTATAGTTGATGTACAATATTATATAAGTCACAGGTGTACGATATAAGAATCATAATTTTTAAAAGTCCATTTATTGTTATAAAATATTGGCTATATTCCCCGTGTTGTACAATATATCCGTGTAGCTTATTTTGTATGTAATAGTTTGTACCTCTTAATCCCATACCCCTATAGTTCCCCTCCCCCCCAACTGGTAACCATTAGTTTGTTCTCTGTATCTGTCAGTCTGCTTCTTTTTTGTTATATTCATTAGTTTGTTGCATTTTTTTAGATTCCACATATAAGTGATATTATATCTTTCTCTTTGTGACTTATTTCGCTTAGCATAATACCCTCAAATGCAAAAGCTTTTTTAAAAAAAAAACTTTTTAGTTCGATGTAGTCCTATTGTTTACTTTTGCTTTCATTTCCTTTGCCTGAGGAGGCATATCCAAAATAATATTGCTAAGACCAGTGTCAAAGAGCATACTGCCTATGTTTTCTTCCAGAAGTTGTATGGGTTTAGGTCTTAACAGTTAAGTCTTTTTAAAAAAATTTTTATTGGAGTATAGTTGATTTAAAATGTTGTGTTTCTACTGTACAGCAAAGTGATTCAGTTATACATATACATATATCCACTCTTTTTTAGATTCTTTTCCCATATAGGTTGAGTTCCCTGTGCTCTACAGTAGGTCCTTATTAGTTTTCTATTTTATATACAGTAGTGTGTATATGTCAATCCCAATCTTCCAATTTATCCCTCCCCCACCCTTTCCCCCCTGGTAACCATAAGTTTGTTTTCTACATCTGTGACTCTATTTCTGTTTTATAAATAAATTCATCTGTACCATTTTTATAGATTCCACATTTAAGCGATATCATATAATATTTGTTTTTCTGTGTCTGACTTACTTCACTCAGTATGGCAATCCCTAGGTCCATCCGTGTTGCTGCAAATGACATTGTTTCATTCTTTTTTATGGCTGAGTAATATTCCATTGTATATATGTACCACACCTTCTTTATCCATTCCTTTGTCGATGGACATTTAGGTTGCTTGCATTGCATTTAAGTCTTTAATCCATTTTGAGTTTATTTTTGTATATGGTGTGACAAAGTAGTCTTTTGCATGTCAGCTGTCTACTTTTCCCAACACAATTTATTGAATAGGCTCTCTTTTCTCAATTATATATTCATATTTCCTTTGTTGTAGATTAATTGACCATATAAGTATGGGTTCATTTCTGGGCTCTCTTTTCTGTTCCATTGTTCTGTGTGTCTGTTTCTGTGTTAGTACCATACTGTTTTGATTACTGTAGTATAGTCTTAAGTCAGGGATTATGATACCTCCAGCTTTGTTTTTCTTTTTCAAGATTGTTTTTGCTATTTGGGGTCATTTGTGTTTCCATACAAATTTTAGATTGTTCTGGTTCAGTGAAAAATGCCCTTGGTATTTTGATTGGGATTGCATTGAATCCGTAGGTTGCCTTGGGTAGTATGGTCACCTCCACTTTCTGGAGAGTTTTTTTCCTAAATGGATGTGAATTTTGTCAGAAGCTTTTTTGGCATCTATTGAAGTGATCGTATGATTTTTATTATTTAATTTGTTAATGTGGTGAATCACATTGATTGATTTCCAGATACTGAAATCTCCTTGGGGATAAATTCCACTTGATCATGGTGTATGATCCTTTTAATGTATTGTTGAATTTGGATTGCTAGTGTTTTGTTGAGGATTTTTGTGTCTGTGTTCATCAGTGATATTGGCCTGTAATTCTCTTTTTTTGTGATATCTTTGTCTGGTTCTGGTGAGAGGGTGATTGTGGCCTCATAGAATGAGTTTGGGAGTATTCCTTCCTCTGCAATTTTTTGGAATAGTTTCAGAAGGATAGGTGTTAACTCTTTTCTAAATGTTTGATAGAATTCTCCTATGAAGCTATCTGGTCCTGAACTTCTGTTTGTTGGGAGTTTTTTATCACAGTTTCAATTTCAGTACTTATGTTTGGTCTGTTCATATTTTCTATTTATTCCTGGTTCAGTCTTGGGAGATTGTACCTTTCTAAGAATTTGTCCATTTCTTCCAGATTGTCCATTTCATTGGCATATAGTTGCTCGTGGTAGTCTCTTATTCTTTGTATTTCTGCAGTGTCCATTGTTAACTTCTCCTTTTTCATTTCTAATTTTATTGATTTGAGCCCTCTCCCTGTTTTTTTTGATGAGTCTGGCTAAAAGTTTATCAATTTTGTTTATCTTTTCAAAGAACCAGCTTTTAGTTTCATTGATCTTTGCTGTTGTTTTCTTCATTTCTATTTCATTTATTTCTGCTCTGATCTTTATGATTTCTTTCCTTCTACTAACTTTGGGTTTTGTTTGTTCTTCTTTCTCTAGTTGCTTTAGGTGTAAGGTTAGGTTGTTTATTTGTGATTTTTCTTATTTCCTGAGTTAAGACTGTATTGCTAGAAACTTCCCTCTTAGAACTGCTTTTGCTGCATCCCATAGGTTTTAGATCATCGTGGTTTCATTTTCGTTTGTCTCTAGGTATTTTTTTATTTCCCCTTTGATTTCTTCATTGACCCATTAGTTGTTTAGTAGCATATTGTTTAGCCTCCATGTGTATGTGTTTTTTAGTTTTTTTCTTGTAGTTGTTTCTGTGTCTGTTTCTGTGTATTAGGTAGGTCAGTTGTGCTTCCTAATCTTGGGGAAGTGGCTTATTTAGGAGCTGACCTGAGGCCCAGTAGCACACTTCCCTCTGGTCAACAGAGTTATATGCTCTAGTGGTGACTCCTGTCTGGGCTGCATGGGCCCTTCTGTTGTGGCAGGGCTACAACAGGCCACATGCCTACTGTGGGCACACAGGTAGGCATGGCTGGCCCCTGGCCTGGTTGCTAGGCCCTGCCTAGTGCAGAGGCTGCTGGCTGCTGGTGGAGCTGGTCCTGGAGCAGCTGGCTGCATGGCCTGGGGGGTCCCTGTCCTGGTGCTGTCCCGCTGGTGAGTGGGGCTGGGCCATGGGTGGCCGGCTGCAGGCCCAGGGTTCCCAGAGCTGGTGTTGACCTGCTATTGGGTGGGGTTGGGGCGTGGTGTGACTGGCTGCACGGTCTGGGCTGACCTGTTGGTTGGTGGGGCCGGATCACAAGGTGGCTGGCTTTGGGAGTACAGGGGTGCCAGGACTGGACCAGTCTGTCCTGGCACCCCTGGGTGGAGCCAGGTCCAGAGGTGACTGGCTGTGGCACTCTGAGGGGTTCCAGGGCTAGTAATGACCCACTAATGGGCAGAGCCAGGTTTGGGGTGGTAGATGAGGGAGGTTCTGGGGCCAGTACTGACCCACTGGTGGTTGACGCTGGATTCCAGGGATGCTGGCTGAGGGGCCTAAGATATCTTGGAGCTGGTGTGTCCACCCGCTGGTAGGCAGGGTCCAGGGACTGGTGTCTGCCCACTGGTGGGGGTCTGGGGGATGGGTCCTGGGCCAGCTGGGATGCTCAGGGGGGCCTACGGCTTCTATCGGCTTGCTGGTGGGTGAAGCTGTGTCCCTACGTGGTTGCTGCTTGGTCTGGGGTGCCCCAGGACTGGTGCCAACCAGCTGGTGGGCAGGGCTGGGTCCTGGTGCTAATGAGCTAGGGGAAGGACTCCAAAATGGCTCTTGGCAGCACCAGTGTCCTCGTGGTAGAAGGAACTCCCCAAACAGCTGCCATCAGTGTCTGTGTCCCATGGGTGAGTCCCAGTTGCCTCCTGCCTCTCTGGGAGGCTTTCCAAGATCAGATACTAGGTCTTACCCGAGCTCCTTTCAAATCACTGCTTTTACTCTGGGTCTCAACATGTGAGATTTTGTATGTGCCCTTTAAGAGCAGAGTCGTGTTTCCTACAGCCCTCTGGCTCTCCTGAAAGTAAGCCCTGCTGCCTTCGAAGCCAAACGTTCTGTGGGCTCATCTTCCCAGTGCAGGACCCCAAGGGTGGGAAGCTCGATGTGGGGCTTAGCCGTCTTGCTCCTTGGGGAGAATGTCTGCAACTGTTCATGTCCACTAATGGTTTATCTGTATAAAGCGGATGATTTTGATCTGTAGATTCAGATCTGTGTTCAGTTCCTATCTGGGTATTATTGTTAATTGTTGCCTGTGTTCTCCTTTTATCTGGATGATGGCTCTGTTCTCTACATACATCCTCTTTTTTCTCTGTAGAATAGAAGTACAGGGAAGAGAAAAAGTATTTCTGGAACGAATCTAATTTTTATTTTCCATCATTAATTTCTGCATTGTGGGTTCTGTTTTTTCAGTTTATAATGTGGGTTTTAAATCTACAAGAATATTTTTGTTTTATTTACATTCTTTTCTCATTTAAACCAGCTGTACTTTGATTTCAGCATGTGTCACTTCCTGGTCCTACTCTAAGTGCAATATTCTTAAGATTGAAAATCATAGAATTAATTCTGATCATGTGTATCTTCTGGCTCCCTTCTAACTGATTTAGGTGATGGAGCAGAATACAGAGTTCAAATAAGGGAAACATTTTGCATCATGTTAGATAAGAACCATTTGCTTGGAGAATCTGAAAACTTCTGTCATGAAATTGCTCAGGAAGGCCGAGAACTGTTGGAACGTTTGTTTGATGAGGATGTCAGAACAGGTGAGCAGCCTGTTCTGCTGATCCTTCAGGGGGCTGAGGGAGTTGGGAAGACAACCTTGGTGAGAATGGTGATGTTAGACTGGGCACAGGGCAGCCCCTACCAGCAGAAATTCACCTATGTTTTTTATCTCAATGCAAGAGAAATGAACCAGTTGAGAGAGAGAAGCTTTGCTCAAATGATATCAAAGGACTGGCCCTGCACAGAAGGCCCCATTGAAAGGATTCTGTCCCAGCCGAGTAGTCTCCTTTTTATTACTGATAGTTTTGATGAACTGAACTTTGCCTTTGAGGAACCTGAGTGTGTGCTGTGTACAGACTGGACCCAGGTACACCCCATGTCCTTCCTCATGAGTAGTTTGCTGAGAAAAGTGAAGCTCCCTGAGTCGTCCTTATTGGTGACGACAAAACTCACAGCTTGTAAAAAAACATAGGTAAAAAACATAGGTAAATTTCTGCTGGTACAGGTTGCCCTACCTCAGGGTTGCCACACCTCAGATCATCAAACATTAGATTCTCATAAGGACCTTGAAATCTAGGTGCCTCGCATGTGCAGTTCACAGTAGGGTTTGCGCTCCCATGAGAATCTAATGCCGCAGCTGATCTGACAGGAGGCGGAGCTCAGGTGGTAATGCGAGCAATGGGGAGCGGCTGTAAATATAGCTGAAGTTTTGCTCGCTTGCCCACCTGCCGCTCACCTCCTGCTCTGCATCCCGGTTCCTAACAGGCCACGGACCAGTACCAGTCCATGGCCCAGGGGTTGGGGACCCCTGGTTTAAATGTTTAAGCCCTAACTTTTTAAACATAAGTAACATGGGATATAAGACAATACATTGATTTTGCTATTTTAATTTGAATAGTATGAAGAAAAAATGGTAACAGATTGTTGTAAGAATGTAATTTATTTTCTCTCTTTGAAGTTTAATTTCTTTAGATGTCTTTAGATAAACACAAATTACTAATTTTTTTTTTTTTTTTTTTGCGATGTGCGGGCCTCTCACTGCTGTGGCCTCTCCCGTTGCGGAGCACAGGCTCCGGATGCGCAGGCTCAGTGGCCATGGCTCACGGGCCCAGCCGCTCCACGGCATGTGGGATCTTCCTGGACTGGGGCACGAACCCATGTCCCCTGCATTGGCAGGTGGACTCTCAGCCACTGTGCCACCAGGGAAGCCCCAAATTACTAATTTTTAAAATATTACATTATGCCAAGTTTCTAAAATCAATTAGTAAGTTTAGAAAATATATTCAAGTTAACATTAAGGAGAGTATAGCCGCTGTTAGTAACTAAGAATTTAGCAAAACAGTATTATATCTCAAGCTTGACCCAGATAGTATAGTGTTTGTAATATTGTCTCATTCCAAGATTTATAAGATCCTAATTTATGAAGATGTTAGTTATTTATTTAACTCATTTAAATTATACACCCAGATTTATATTTATATTCTTTTAAATATTAACATAATTATAAAGCAGAAACTAACACACCATTGTAAAGCAATTATACTCCATTAAAGACGTTTTAAAAAAATAAACAATAAATATTAACATAAGTAATGATTATTTGACCTATAAGGGAACTGTAAGAGATTTAGGAAATTCTTTAGTTTAGACTTACTGTTAAAGAAATGCAAAGCCTTATGTGATCTAAGAAAACGTGTGCATTTTTATTTCTCACTTTAGTAGAATCAGGGAGAAGTCCCATAGCCATTTTAGGTCTCAAATTTTAGACCACATTGATTTATCTAATGATTTACTTTGCTTTAGAACAGGCCCAGGAAGCCTGTCTTATTAACGTAAAAGCTCTTTCTCTTGTGAGCACCATTCCTCTGGCACCTGTGGTGCATTCGGCCCATACGTGGGCAACACATAACTTCTGCAACCACACTGCTTTAGCAACAACTCCATTCTGCCATATCTCAATGTCTAGTTCATATCAGAAAAATAATCTCACACTCAACAACAAGAAATTCTTGGGCAACCTGAAAATTAAGCAGCAGGCATTTTTAGAAAAGAAAGATATATTCAGACAGCTGTTCTGAATATAATAAGAACAATAAAATCAATAAGAACAACAACAAAATAATAATTATAATGTGCTTACTTTGAAGGGGCTTTGGAAATTTTCAGCCCAGGGCCTCGTTTTAGTAGCAATATTAAGAGATTATAGGGCTGGTTCTCCAATAGGACCCAAAAGTAAGTTAATGTATCTCCTCCGTTTCGCTGGTTCATATTTAGGGATAAGTATGGAGCCACAAACCTCAGCTCTCATCTTCCCTTTTGACTGAGTCACTGGTGATTGATGTTACATATTAATATAAACGAGACAGGACCTTCAAACTCTAGGAAAAGAAGAATTCTATATATTTTTTATTACCTTAATGCATGTGAGAGGAGAGTACTGATGATCTTTTTTTCTGCTTTAACAAAATTCTTTCAATATTTGTAACATGTAGGAATTCCAAAATATCAATTTGAATATTGCAAGAGAGACACATTTTTATATAAGACAATCAAAAGTACAGACTTAAAAGCACTTAAGGGTTGTTTTCACAAGGCATAGCAACAATTTCTAAGGTCCAGGTATCTTGTAAGATTCCCTTGTTATGATAAAACAATAAAGCACAGCAAAAATGTTCTTACAAAATATTTTCTGACGTGTAATACCATCTGCTTTTCTTTGCAGATGCAAGGGAAAGAGGGAACATTTTCTTTTCATGAGGCTGAGATTTCATTCATAAAGCATCAGGAGGTCCATAGCTGAAGTTCTATTAATTGGCACAAAGAAAAGAAGAGAGTTTGAGAAGCTCAAACTTATACTATGGAAAGGATAAGAGCAAAATAGATTATGAACAAAGGGACTCGGGGGCATGTACTGTTTATATCTCCAGTTAGAAGCATTTTTTAATGTTTTCAGTACCACTTCTATTTCTTGATTCACAAATGAGCTACATTTTGTTTCATTTTTGTTTTGTGTCCAGGTATGTTGGAACATTTGCAAGTTATAGTGCCTGTTTTTAATTGATGATTATTAGTTATTACTCTTCAGGGTTCCCCCCCCAAATATATCTTGATCAAATTCAAAAGGATTAGAGCATTTAAAATACCCTTATGTAAGGCAGTATATTTAGTATACCTCGATCATACAATTTCCAGTATGTTCATTTAATCTAGGATTACAGGGGCTAAATATTTTACCCTTTGAACTCTTTCAAAACTTTTCTGACTTTTTATCATGGCAACACATGAATACAATTATTTAGACTCAATTCTGTACACTTAATTTTTAATCAATGTATACTGCTAGTTTTTGGTTTTGTTTTCTTAAACTCACCTTTCCCACTGTATAAAATCTTAGTTTTGATTCATTGCATGATTGGGTGGTACAATTTTAAACTAACGTTTTCATGCAATGTGTATGAATGATACATTTTATGACTTCCTTTATGTCCTTTGACTGTCTTCACAGATGAATGACGTGTATCTTGGTCTTAGGCCTCCACTGTGTTCTTCACACTTTGACTTTGTTACATTACTTTTTTCTAGTGTTCTAAAGAGAAGTCTAAGGATAACCTGACACTTCAACCCCTTAACTCCCTCCCACCTTCCCAGACTTTCTCACTAGTGTTCTCAGGATTTTTTTAAATTACTTTTACATTTTATTACTTTTGATCTGTGGGAAACCTTTCTTTATTCCCCTCAGAAATGATTTCTTTAAATTGGTTTTTTAAAATGATGTCAGGGCTCACTCTGTTGCACGTGCTGTCTCTGTCTCTCTTTTTTAAGAGCATCTAATAGTCATTAGTTGTAGCTCTGTTCCTATATAACTTACTTATTTTTTGTCCTCTAAATCTTTTCCCCCTTCCTTCTTGGGGAGTTTCGCATATTTATTTATATTGATTTTGCTTTTCATTTCTTCAAATTCAGATTTCAGTTCTCCATTGTTTTTTTTGTTTTGTTTTGACTCTTTTTTTTTTTTTTTTTTTGAGGCATGCGGGATCTTAGTTCCCCAACCAGGGATCGAACCTGTGCCCCTTGCGGTGGAAGCGTGAAGTCCTAACCAGTTGACCTCTAGGGAATTCCCCTGATCTCCACTTCTGATGTGGTATTCTTGTTTCACAGAGTCTTCCTATACATTTAAAATGTAAAGGAAGCCTTTCTAAGCACTTTCTTCTGTTTCCTAGTTTTCTGGGTTTTATACATGTGCTTATTTTCTGTCCCTTAGTGTAATGTTTTCTTTCTGTTAAGCTTTAATATTTTATCCACAGGTCCCATAATATTGGAGTCTCTTTTCTGTCTAGAAGAGCTCTATCCAAACATAGTTTATAAGATTTCCCTTGTTTCCCTAATTGCCTACCTGGCTGCTGATATAAACCCTTTTGTATTAATCTGCTCAGGCTCCCATAACAGAATACCCAAAATAGCACAGACTTAAACAATATAAATTTATTTCTCACAGTTCTGGAAGCTGGAAGGTCAAGATCAGGGTGCTGGCAGGGTTGGTTTCTGGTGAGGCCTCTCTCCCTGGCTTGTAGATGGCTACCTTCTCATTGTGTCCTCACATGGCCTTTTTGTGCGTGTGCTCACTCCTGGTGTCTCTTCCTCCCCTTATGGGGACATCAGTCCTATTGGATTAGGGGTCCACTCTTACAACCTCATTAACCTTAACTACCTCCTTAGAGGCCCTGTCTCTAAATAGTGTCACATTGGGCTGGGGGTAGGGCTTCAACATACAAATTTGGGGAACAATTCAGTCCATAACAACTTTTCAAAGCAAGGTGAGGTTTTCAGCCTTGAGCCATGTTCTAGGTCACCCACTGAGGTCTAATTCTGGACTGAGGAGGGAGTTTCTCCTGTTCCTACTTCTCTATACCCTGATTTTGATGTAGAGAACCAATTCTCAAGGGACTCAAGTTGATAAGTCCTTGATTAATGGGAGTAAATGGAACAATTCCAAGTTCCAGGAATGCTGCTGCCTGACTCTTCTTACCAATAGCTGATATTAGTCCCAGCCATGGTCAAAGCCCAAGTTGTCTCTAAATATGAGTCTCTGAAAATAGGGGCTCTACATGTGCTTCTTATTTTCTTCTTCTGTTTCCCTTCCTCTTTTACTTTATTTTTAGAAACCATTTTATTTTATTTCTGATTTCCTTCTCGTTTTCACTGTTAAGGACAGGGTTCCTCAGAAAACATAGGTTGGCTCCCATGAAGAAATGAGCTCCTGGCAGACAGTTTTGTGGTTGTCACAGCTTTTACGTCTGATTTCCTGCCCACCTCTATTCTGTTTCAGAAGTCAAAGAATGCAAGGATACAGCCATCCTCCAGTCCACCTTCTTCCAAGTTGTAGTTAAAGGAAATTTCTCCCAGATTAAAAAAGATTATAATGTGAAGATATTTTTAAATGCTTGCATACATATTTCGTGGGGGAGCTGGGGAGGTGGGGTTGGAAGAGACAAGCTTCCTCCCCTCCCCTCCCTAACTCTCTATCAGAGCCCTGTGCTTTAGTTAAATCATTCTCATTCTGTGTAGGGGAGCTGGATTTTCAGAACAAATCCCAAAGACTGGGAAACCACACCCTCTGGCTGGGTGAGTGGGGGTTATAATTATTCTCTGAGGAGTGGTCATTTCTATTTTCCTGTATTGTTTTCCAGCTTGGAATCAATCCAGCGACCTAACTGCGGTTTGTTGCCGAAATATCTCTAAGGCTCTCATCAGAAGCCAAAGCTTGTTATCTCTGAATCCATCAACGAATAATCTCTTGGATGACAGAGTGAAGATGTCGTGTGAGGCCTTAATGCATCCAACGTGTAACCTAGAGAGATTATCGTGAGTCTTTCTGTACTATTTTCTATAGATTCGTTTTGTTCAGTCTTGCGTAGCTTAATTATGACCTGAATGGGGAAACTGCTTGGGTCCTGACATTAATTGGCTCATTCATCAATCCTGCAAGACCTCCTCCTTTTCTTTTTCTACCTCCCTTCCTCTTTCACTTGACTTGTAGACATCTCTTTATGATGGACATCTTATTTTCATTGTTTTCGAGGCTTATCCTCTCTCCTCCTATGTTTTGTTTCATCATACCCTGTCCATAGCTGCAATGGAATTCATGATTTAAGTAGGTTTGATGAGGTTGCTTCTATAGTAGAGATGTAGGGGTTGTGAGTACCAGCTAACTTCCCTGTGAAGGAGAAGAGGATGCACTTTGGGAATTGACTGATCCCTCCCCATCTGTCTTTCTCCTTCAGCTTAGAAAGCTGTGGGCTCACGGTAGCTGGCTGTGAGGATCTCTCTGTGGCTCTCATCAGCAGTAAAAGGCTGACACGTTTATGCTTGGTGGACAGTGTCTTGGGAGATAGTGGAGTAAAGCTTATGAGTGATGCCTTGAAACATGCAGAGTGCACTCTACAGAGCCTTGTGTGAGTGTCTGCTAGTTGTCCTCCTTCCAATATAATATACATTTTGAAATATATTTAAGCTGGGAAAATATTATGGACCTATTGTGTCCCTTGCTTTTTCCCTAGAATCTTTAATGATAATGAAGATGATGAGGATGATGATATTAATAATCGCCATTTATTTTGTCCTGACTTTGTGCTGGGCCCTGCGCAAAATTTGTTTAGCCTGAACGGAAGTACCTATTGGTGTCAGATTGGCCACCTGAGTTCTAAGTGCCTCACTGAACAGGTAAGGAATGTGAGGCTTAGGAAGATTATGCAGCTTTCATAATGCTTACAAGAAAATGATGGATTTAGGACTGAAGTCCACCCATCCAACTCTATATTCTGGGCTCCAAACAGGTAAATATATATCAATATGATTAAACAAAAACCATTGAATGCGTTACGTGGTATGGCTGGATCACGGTGTGATTATACTGTTCGTTGCTGTTACGTAACTTCCTAGACGTGGAATTGACGAGTCAGAATTTTTTATTTTGTCAGATATGGTTAAACTGCCTCCAGATAGATTGTGTACATTCCCTCAGCGGGTTAGGGGCTTACATTTTTAATATCTTCACTTTGTATCTATAAGCTTCTTTATCCGTACTAATTAGATAGTTGAAAATAACTCTAAAAATGATTTGATGTTGAATATCTTTTCGAATGTTTTTGGCCTCTAGTATTCAAGGGATTGCCTCTTCATAAGGCTCAGTTTTCTCCTGGGTGTTTTCTGTTATATATGTTATGGTATTAATATCACATATACATTGTTACTATTATTTTTTATATATCGTAAATAACTTACCTGGTATTTCTAACTTTCTTTATGGTCATTTTAGGATATAGATGTTTACAACTTTTGTGTAGTCAAATTATGACTCCTCATGACTTCT